>NC_091748.1:80854091-81014091 GCF_043380555.1 Nothobranchius furzeri
TATATCACATTTACTTTTGTATGGGTGAGTATTTTTGTCCAGTCTATTTCATTTAATGCAACTTCCAGATTTTGTAATTCGCTTTTGGGAATAGTTTTTTGAACCGTTGTTTTATTATGAGGGCGTGTAAACCTGTTTTTTGAGAGTTTTCTTGAAAAGAGTATTAAATTGTGGTCACAGTGGTGAACCTTCGCAGGAGTGGGCGGCCGACCAAAATTACCCCAAGAGAGCAGAGACAACTCATCCGAGAGGTCACAGAAGACCCCAGGAGAACTTCTAAAGAGCAAGTTACTGTGTTGCGGGGGGGCGGTGCGTTCTGCGGTAGGCCCACTACTGTATAACAGTACAGGCGGGTTCACTAACTTATTTATTCATTTGATTGTAGATTGTGTCACTCAGTTTTTCCATTACATAGAAAACTAAAAACAATAAAATAAAAAGGTGACTGTTGTTTGTTTTCAGATACTATTTCAGTTTCCATCGTTTTTACCCACAAACTTACGTTTCACATTGGAATCGCGGGGCAGTTGAGTGGATCCATGCCTCCGGTGTGCGCTCCAGACGCACGGATCCACCTTCTGTCGGGAATAACTGACACAAGACTTGTCCACGTAAACCCGACAGCACTTCAAACTGAAAAACAAGACCTATTCATTTTTTTGTATCTGATAAAAAAACAAAACAAAAAACATACTTTTGTCATTTTTTGATAGGTTTTCAGTTGAAAAAAATTAAACATATGAATTTTGTTGTGATGATGTTTATGATTTAATCAAGTGAAAGCACATCAAGCATCTCATAAGAAGAGCGCATTTGCTGTGTTAAATATCGTGTGTAATATTAGTAAATGTTATCACTGTTGTGCAGTAAAATCATGATGCAGTGGTCCCTCGTAAACCGTGGGGGTGGTGTCCTAAAACAACCTGCAACAGGCAAAAGACGCAAAAAACTCGGCTTTATTTTTTACAATTATTATAGACGTCTTAAGGCTGTAAAAACCGCTCACTACCACTTCATACACTTTTCTCACGGACTGAAAGGTTCTACTTGGTCCGTTCAGCACTGCCAGCTGGCTCCCGCGTGTCTGGCTCACCCAGTCACGTCCTTCAGCGCCGGCAGCGCTGATCAGTAACGCGCTCCATCTGTTCTTCCCCCTGCAGACATGCTCGCCACCGTCACAAACGTTTTCATACCTTCTCTCTTGTTTAATCACTCTCAAACTTTCAATCCTTGTACCTTCAAATGCATAATACGCACTATTTTAAAAAAAGCACGCACATTTGCACTAAAAATTCTGCAAAACTGCAAAGGTGCAAAAAATGAACTGCAAGCACCACTGTAAGTGCAAACTCTTTCAAAAGCATGAACCAATATTTATGCAGCAATATGTGTTATTGTTGAAGACTTAGCAGCTCTTTCGCCTCTTCTCAGGAAACCGTGCACACTTCCCCAGTCTGAGAGACGTCAACCTGGTGAAGCAGAGGCTGCCTGAATATGCAGCGCTCCTCAGAACCTTGGACCAGGACTTTAAGAAAAGCAGCAGCGACAGGGAGCTGTTTTCTCAACCCTTCACCATTAGCGTGGACTCGGTGTCTGACCACATTCACATGCAGCTGATTGAGTTTCAGTGCGACGCTGAGCTAAAGAATAAGTTCATGTCACTAAACCTGAAAGACTTCTACACACACGCGTCATCAGAAAGGTCCCCGGCCATTAGGAAACATGTTATGTTTGTTTGGCAGCACATACGTCTGAAGAGACCTTTGGTGTGATGAACCTGAACAAGTCCAGGCTCAGAAGCACTCTGACCGACCCACACCTACAGGACATCCTCACCCTCTCAGTGAGTCAGCTGCAGTCTAACGCCGGGGACACACCGGCCGCGGAAGCGCCGCGAAGCGCCGAGAAGCGAATCGCTCACGAAATTCGGCCGCTGCTCGCCGCTCCTCAGTTCAGATCAGACGCGCCCCAGTCGAGGCGCGCCTCGGCTCAGCTGTAGTTTTTCTTTTAAACACTTGGTGTCCTCCATTTCCTCTCTGCCTTTTCTCAGCTCTTTTCCTACGTTTGAGTGTTTGTGCGCATGTGTGTGTGTGTGTGTGTGTGTGTGTGTGTGTGTGTGTGTGTGTGAACCTATGGTATGAGTTGTTTCTGCCAGTTGAATCTCTTGGAACCCGCTCCAATTCTGCAGCTGTATCCTAGCAGTTTCTTCCGACATGGGTACGTAAACAATCATGTTTTTCGGGGGTCGTACAGCTCCTTGTGTTTCTCAACTTCCATAATTAATTTAAAGTCATCCATCTTAACTGCTTGCCTCAGACTTTCTGCCTCTCTGTCCTGTTTGCTCCGGTGAAAAGACACCCAAAACCACTCCCCCCTTCACGTGGTCACACACGCACACAAGTTCGATGTGTGTGTATGTGTGTGCGTGTTCGTGTGGTTTTTCTGCAGTGTCTGTTTACGAACACATTTGACTATTGCGGAATTTTATTTTGAAATGCTTTATTTTGTTAACTTTACCGGCCTGCCTCTTATGTCTACGTTTGACTTCCTGCCAGAATTGACGCGATTCACCCGCGGCTCGCGGAAAAAATAGAGCCAACGCCGAAATGATCGCTGCACGGCGCGGGCTGGAGCGCCGGCGCGCGCCGGCGCGAGGCGCTTCGGCGGCCCATGTGGTCTATAGAATAGCTTAACAAGGGCGCCGAATGAAGGCGGTCCCATTTTCGCGGCGCTTCCGCAGCGCTTCCGCGGCCAGTGTGTCCCCGGCCTAATGTAGAAAAGCTGATAGATGCCAAAGAACAGCCTCACGTTTCTCATTAGTAGTGCCATTCTAATGTTGTTGTGTTGCTGTTGTGTTACTGTTGTTGTGTTGCTGTTGTTGTGTTGCTGTTGTGTTACTGTTGTTGTGTTGCTGTTGTGTTGCTGTTGTTGTGTTGCTGTTGTGTTACTGTTGTTGTGTTGCTGTTGTGTTGCTGTTGTTGTGTTGCTGTTGTGTTACTGTTGTTGTGTTGCTGTTGTGTTGCTGTTGTTGTGTTGCTGTTGTGTTACTGTTGTTGTGTTACTGTTGTGTTACTGTTGTGTTGCTGTTGTTGTGTTGCTGTTGTTGTGTTGCTGTTGTTGTGTTGCTGTTGTGTTACTGTTGTTGTGTTGCTGTTGTTGTGTTGCTGTTGTGTTACTGTTGTTGTGTTGCTGTTGTTGTGTTGCTGTTGTGTTGATGTTGTGTTGCTGTTGTTGTGTTGCTGTTGTGTTGCTATTGTATTGCTGTAGTGTTACTGTTGTTGTGTTACTGTTGTGTTGCTATTGTATTGCTGTTGTGTTGCTGTTGTGTTACTGTTGTTGTGTTGCTGTTGTGTTACTGTTGTTGTGTTGCTGTTGTTGTGTTACTGTTGTTGTGTTGCAGTTGTGTTACTGTTGTTGTGTTGCTGTTGTTGTGTTACTGTTGTTGTGTTGCTGTTGTTGTGTTACTGTTGTTGTGTTGCTGTTGTTGTGTTACTGTTGTTGTGTTGCTGTTGTTGTGTTACAGTTGTTGTGTTGCAGTTGTGTTACAGTTGTTGTGTTGCAGTTGTGTTACAGTTGTTGTGTTGCAGTTGTGTTACTGTTGTTGTGTTACTGTTGTTGTGTTACTGCTGTGTTACTGTTGTGTTGCTGTTGTGTTACTGTTGTTGTGTTACAGTTGTTGAGTTGCTGTTGTGTTGCTGTTGTGTTACTGTTGTTGTGTTGCTGCTGTTGTGTTGCTGATGTGTTGCTGTTGTGTTGCAGTTGTGTTACTGTTGTTGTGTTGCTGTTGTGTTACTGTTGTTGTGTTACTGTTGTGTTGCTGTTGTTGTGTTGCTGTTGTTGTGTTGCAGTTGTTGTGTTGCAGTTGTGTTACTGTTGTTGTGTTGCAGTTGTTGTGTTGCTGTTGTGTTACTGTTGTTGTGTTACTGTTGTTGTGTTGCTGTTGTGTTGCTGTTGTGTTACTGTTGTTGTGTTGCTGTTGTGTTGCTGTTGTTGTGTTGCTGTTGTGTTACTGTTGTTGTGTTACTGTTGTGTTACTGTTGTTGTGTTACTGTTGTGTTACTGTTGTTGTGTTGCTGTTGTTGTGTTGCTGTTGTGTTACTGTTGTTGTGTTGCTGTTGTTGTGTTGCTGTTGTGTTACTGTTGTTGTGTTGCTGTTGTGTTGCTGTTGTTGTGTTGCTGTTGTGTTGCTGTTGTGTTGCTGTTGTTGTGTTGCTGTTGTGTTGATGTTGTGTTGCTGTTGTTGTGTTGCTGTTGTGTTACTGTTGTTGTGTTGCTGTTGTGTTGCTATTGTATTGCTGTAGTGTTACTGTTGTTGTGTTACTGTTGTGTTGCTATTGTATTGCTGTTGTGTTGCTGTTGTGTTACTGTTGTTGTGTTGCTGTTGTGTTACTGTTGTTGTGTTGCTGTTGTTGTGTTACTGTTGTTGTGTTGCAGTTGTGTTACTGTTGTTGTGTTGCTGTTGTTGTGTTACTGTTGTTGTGTTGCTGTTGTTGTGTTACAGTTGTTGTGTTGCAGTTGTGTTACAGTTGTTGTGTTGCAGTTGTGTTACAGTTGTTGTGTTGCAGTTGTGTTACTGTTGTTGTGTTACTGCTGTGTTACTGTTGTGTTGCTGTTGTGTTACTGTTGTTGTGTTACAGTTGTTGAGTTGCTGTTGTGTTGCTGTTGTGTTACTGTTGTTGTGTTGCTGTTGTTGTGTTGCTGATGTGTTGCTGTTGTGTTGCAGTTGTGTTACTGTTGTTGTGTTGCTGTTGTGTTACTGTTGTTGTGTTGCTGTTGTGTTACTGTTGTTGTGTTACTGTTGTGTTGCTGTTGTTGTGTTGCTGTTGTTGTGTTGCAGTTGTGTTACTGTTGTTGTGTTACTGTTGTTGTGTTGCTGTTGTGTTACTGTTGTGTTACTGTTGTTGTGTTGCTGTTGTTGTGTTGCTGTTGTGTTACTGTTGTTGTGTTGCTGTTGTGTTGCTGTTGTTGTGTTGCTGTTGTGTTACTGTTGTTGTGTTACTGTTGTTGTGTTGCTGTTGTTGTGTTGCTGTTGTGTTACTGTTGTTGTGTTGCTGTTGTTGTGTTGCTGTTGTGTTGCTGTTGTTGTGTTGCTGTTGTGTTGATGTTGTGTTGCTGTTGTGTTACTGTTGTTGTGTTGCTGTTGTGTTGCTATTGTATTGCTGTAGTGTTACTGTTGTTGTGTTACTGTTGTGTTGCTATTGTATTGCTGTTGTGTTGCTGTTGTGTTACTGTTGTTGTGTTGCTGTTGTGTTACTGTTGTTGTGTTGCTGTTGTTGTGTTACTGTTGTTGTGTTGCAGTTGTGTTACTGTTGTTGTGTTGCTGTTGTTGTGTTACTGTTGTTGTGTTGCTGTTGTTGTGTTACTGTTGTTGTGTTGCTGTTGTTGTGTTACTGTTGTTGTGTTGCAGTTGTTGTGTTGCAGTTGTTGTGTTGCAGTTGTGTTACAGTTGTTGTGTTGCAGTTGTGTTACAGTTGTTGTGTTGCAGTTGTGTTACAGTTGTTGTGTTGCAGTTGTGTTACTGTTGTTGTGTTACTGCTGTGTTACTGTAGTGTTGCTGTTGTGTTACTGTTGTTGTGTTGCTGTTTTGCTGATGTGTTGCTGTTGTGTTGCAGTTGTGTTACTGTTGTTGTGTTGCTGTTGTGTTACTGTTGTTGTGTTGCTGTTGTGTTACTGTTGTTGTGTTACTGTTGTGTTGCTGTTGTTGTGTTGCAGTTGTTGTGTTGCAGTTGTGTTACTGTTGTTGTGTTACTGTTGTTGTGTTGCTGTTGTGTTACTGTTGTTGTGTTGCTGTTGTTGTGTTGCAGTTGTGTTACTGTTGTTGTGTTGCTGCTGTGTTACTGTTGTGTTGCTGTTGTGTTGCTGTTGTGTTACTGTTGTTGTGTTAAGTTGTTGAGTTGCTGATGTGTTACTGTTGTTTTGTTACTGTTGTGTTACTGTTGTTGTGTTGCTGTTGTGTTGCTATTGTATTGCTGTTGTTGTGTAGCTGTTGTGTTACTGTTGCTGTGTTGCTGTTGTGTTACTGTTGTTGTGTTGCTGTTGTGTTACTGTTGTTGTGTTGCTGTTGTATTGCTGTTGTGTTACTGTTGTTGTGTTACTGTTGTGTTACTGTTGTGTTGCTGTTGTTGTGTTGCTGTTGTTGTGTTGCAGTTGTTGTGTTGCAGTTGTGTTACTGTTGTTGTGTTGCTGCTGTGTTACTGTTGTGTTGCTGTTGTGTTACTGTTGTTGTGTTACAGTTGTTGAGTTGCTGATGTTATACTGTTGTTGTGTTACTGTTGTGTTACTGTTGTTGTGTTGCTGTTGTGTTGCTATTGTATTGCTGTTGTGTTGCTGTTGTTGTGTTGCTGTTGTGTTACTGTTGTGTTACTGTTGTTGTGTTGCTGTTGTGTTACTGTTGTTGTGTTGCAGTTGTGTTGCTGTTGTTGTGTTGCAGTTGTTGTGTTGCAGTTGTGTTACTGTTGTTGTGTTGCTGCTGTGTTGCTGCTGTGTTACTGTTGTGTTGCTGTTGTTGTGTTACAGTTGTTGAGTTGCTGATGTGTTACTGTTGTTGTGTTACTGTTGTGTTACTGTTGTTGTGTTGCTGTTGTTGTGTTGCTATTGTATTGCTGTTGTGTTGCTGTTGTTGTGTTACTGTTGTTGTGTTGCTGTTGTGTTACTGTTGTTGTGTTACTGTTGTGTTGCTGTTGTTGTGTTGCTGTTGTTGTGTTGCTGTTGTTGTGTTGCTGTTGTTGTGTTGCTGTTGTGTTACTGTTGTTGTGTTGCTGTTGTGTTACTGTTGTTGTGTTGCTGTTGTGTTACTGTTGTTGTGTTGCTGTTGTGTTACTGTTGTTGTGTTGCTGTTGTGTTACTGTTGTTGTGTTGCTGTTGTGTTACTGTTGTTGTGTTGCTGTTGTGTTACTGTTGTTGTGTTGCTGTTGTGTTACTGTTGTTGTGTTGCTGTTGTGTTACTGTTGTTGTGTTACTGTTGTTTTGCTGTTGTGTTGCTGTTGTGTTGCTGTTGTTGTGTTGCTGTTGTGTTACTGTCTTTGTGTTGCTGTTGTTGTGTTGCTGTTGTTGTGTTGCTGTTGTTGTGTTACTGTTGTTGTGTTGCTGTTGTGTTACTGTTGTTGTGTTACTGTTGTTTTGCTGTTGTGTTACTGTCGTGTTGCTGTTGTTGTGTTGCTGTTGTGTTACTGTTGTGTTGCTGTTGTGTTGCTGTTGTGTTGCTGTTGTTGTGTTGCTGTTGTGTTGCTGTTGTGTTACTGTTGTTGTGTTACTGTTGTTGTGTTACTGTTGTTTTGCTGTTGTGTTGCTGTTGTGTTGCTGTTGTGTTACTGTTGTGTTGCTGTTGTTGTGTTGCTGTTGTGTTACTGTTGTTGTGTTACTGTTGTTGTGTTGCTGTTGTGTTACTGTTGTTGTGTTACTGTTGTTGTGTTACTGTTGTGTTGCTGTTGTCGTGTTACTGTTGTCGTGTTACTGTTGTGTTACTGTTGTTGTGTTGCTGTTGTGTTACTGTTGTGTTGCTGTTGTGTTACTGTTGTGTTGCTGTGGTTGTGTTACTGTTGTGTTGCTGTTGTTGTGTTACTGTTGTGTTGCTGTTGTTGTGTTAATGTTGCGTTGCTGTTGTTGTGTTACTGTTGTTGTGTTGCTGTTGTGTTACTGTTGTCGTGTTACTGTTGTTGTGTTGCTGTTGTGTTACTGTTGTTGTGTTACTGTTGTGTTGCTGTTGTTGTGTTACTGTTGTGTTGCTGTTGTTGTGTTACTGTTGTGTTACTGTTGGGCAGACATGCGGACACTTTACACTACGAATGATTATAATTACAGACAGAAGTTCTTATTTTCTTTTCGAAATACTTATAAGTGACATTTGTCATCTTTTGGTAAGTGTTCCTTACAGAAGAGTTTAATAAATATTGATTATACTTTTATTATTGACTATAAATTTTATTACATTTGGCCCGCAGCCCTCTAATAGATTTTCATTTTGGCCCTCTGAGGGAAAAAGTTTGGACGCCTCTCCTTTAAATGATATAGTCCCATTAAACCTGCACTCAACATTTTCATGTCATGAATATGATGCAGAGGACCAAAGTCAGCACAGCCCAAGGTAGCATATGTGGTACTTGTTCTCACATCATCCTCTCCATTCTCCTGATTGGTGTGACCACTTGCACTCACCTGTGCATGAAGGCCAGGGCGGACACACACCTCCCCCAACTCCTCTCCGCTGCCCTCAGAGGTATGCAGGTGTCTGCTGAAGCGGGGCAGGGGGATAGCAGGCCGACTGTCGGGCAGGAACATATTGGCTGAAACCACCATGATGACGGCATTTGTCACAGGACCTAAGCATGCAGACAGAAAGTAAGGTCATAGGGCTGTTTCAAGGTTCAACAGCTGTGATACAAGCCAAGCAATCAGAAGCCAGCTGAAGGGTGATGTCAGCAGGCTGAAGGCGAGACTTTAGAGAGTAAGGGCCGTGATATACTTCAATCAATCAATCAATCAATCAATCAATCAATCAATCAAAGCTTTATTTATAAAGCGCCTTCCGCAACCCTGTCGGGAAGCCCAAGGCGCTGAACATGGTACAAGAGAAAGTTAAATATGGTGAATAAATCGAAAATAAAAGCAATTCTAATTACAAAAAAAGGTAAAACATTCTAGTAGAAGACAGATGGGTAAAACAAGGGATTGAGTGTACCAATGAAAACTGTGGAATGGATTCAACATAAAAGAGGGCCAAATTCAAACATGTTCAGGAAACGCCAAGCGGAGGAGGTGGGTTTTCAGGTGACTCTTAAAGACTGGCAGAGAAGGGGACAGCCTAACTGAGGGTGGCAACTGGTTCCAGAGTGACGGTGCTAGGACTGAGAAAGCCCGGTCCCCGCGAGTACAACACCTAGAACGAGGGACAGCGAGCAAGCCTTGGTCAGAGGAGCGCAGAGCTCGTGATGGGGAGTGTCTGTTCAGGAGTGTGGCCAGATAGGGGGGGACCACCCTGGAAGAAATGATAAACAAAGACGAGGATTTTGAAGTGTGAACGATAGCAAATCGGAAGCCAGTGCAGAGAGGCCAGAACCGGACTGATGTGGTCCCGTTTCCTGGTCCCAGTCAGGAACCTGGCTGTGCTGTTCTGCACAACCTGTAGGCGACGCAGTGATGACTGACACAACCCTGCATATAGAGAGCTGCAGTAGTCAAGCCTAGAAATAACAAAAGCATGCAGTACCCGCTCCAGGTGGGCTCTCGACAGCATGGGCTTGATTTTTGCAAGGCGTCTCAGGTGAAAGAAACTGGACCGGATCACAGAATTGATGTGAGCATCAAATTTAAGTCCAGCATCAAGTTTCACCCCCAAACTGGTAACAACTGGTTTTGAGTAGGGAGAAAGAGGGCCAAGATCAACATAACGACCCCCAGCCCGGCTGTTGGGGTGAAAAACAATGAGCTCTGTCTTTCCCTCATTCAGATGTTGAAAGTTGGCCATTAGCCAAGACTTCACCTCATTAAGACAGGACACAAAGGACTGGATAGAGTGACCTTTCTCTTGACACAATGGAGAGTAAATCTGGCAATCGTCAGCATAGAGATGGAATGATAGGCCATGTTTACGAAAGATTGACCCCAGAGGTAGCAGATAAATGTCAAACAAAAGGGGACCAAGGATCTATCCCTGCGGGACCCCCCAGCGGAGCCCCTCCCAAGAAGAAAAAACATCACCCAGTTTAACACAGAATGTCCTGTTGTGGAGATACGATCTAAACCAGTCCAGAGCTGACCCTTTGATCCCAACCCAACGTTCCAAGCGATCCAGTAGAATCGCGTGGTCAACTGTGTCGAAGGCTGCTGTCAGATCTAATAACAGAAGCAGCACAGATGTTCCCTGATCTAGTGATAGATAGATGTCATTTAGGACCCTCAGTAGAGCCGACTCTGTGCTATGGCCAGACCTGAACCCTGATTGGAAAACCTCAAACAGATCAGAGTCAGCTAAATGTGAGACCAGCTGCTGATAAACGACTTTCTCAAGCAGTTTTGATGTGAAAGGCAGGGTAGAGATAGGCCTGTAATTTTCTATCACAGAGACATCAGCACCAGGTTGCATCAGTACTTGCTGTCTGACCTCGTATTGGCGCAGGCGGTGTCTTTGTTCGCAGTGTTTCTACATTTATCTGCAGGGCTTTAGGCCCAGGACAGAGTTTTAGACCTCAGACCAAACCACATCCAGACCTGTTATTAATAATATTGTGTATTATTCACACCAATCAGAAAACTCAGTAATGGTCACAGACGTCCAGGCCGTAGAAATGAAATAAAATTAATATTAAAATTAAACATTATTAACATTGTTTCTTCATGAAAGATCAGTTATCTGCTAACAATGTTATACTTCAGAGTTTTTCCTGCGTTCAAATGAGCGTGGCGGCCGCCTCCAGCTAATGTTGTGCCGCCCCAGCCTGATTTCACTCTGCCCCCAGCTATATGGATGTTATTTTAACTGTAGTTGCAGCCTTGCACCACTACAGGGCGCTGTATCAGCAGCGGTGCACTGAAAAGCGCTAAAACCGCTGCAGACAAAGATCAAAAATAGCTTTTCTCGCTAGGTGGTACATATCTATGGTTGGTGCTATTAACGTCCTGATTTTCCCCCAGGCTCTTCCATATCGGAGCAGGGCTGTACCTGTCTGTGCGTGTCTGTCTATTTTAAACGTAGCACTGGTGCAACATCTTTGAATTACTATTTTCCCCAGAACTTTATTGAACAAAAGGAAGTTACGTGTAAGAAAATGCTTTTTACTGGTGCACAGTGCGGTCATCTGGATGCAGTGGAGGAAAATAAAGGAACCAGCAAAGGCACAAAGGCAGGACCGGTCCAAAGTCTGGGATCAAAAGTGCAGCTACACGCAGACTGGCTAATGCTAATGCTAACGGGTAGCAGTCTCACGATCAACTGGCGCACAGAAAAATATATGATGATGATGATGATGATGATGGTGAAACCAAGAAAGACTAAACTCTACAAGCGGATAAAAAGTCCCCACCATCCTGTTTATTCTGCATCCTGCAGCGCTACGGATCAGAACCGCTGCAGATACGGGTCACATGACTGCTACAAGTCTATGGCAAGCCGTTGTACTATATAATTCACAAACGCTTCTATCTTTGAACATAATTTGAACTGGATTATTGCAACCCGTACATAACAGACATGCCACCATTACATTGCTAGCAGCAGAAATTACATGTTATTAGCATTTCCAACACAAATGCATGTTAATGAAATACATTATATTTTACTGCATATATTTATGTGTCATTTAGACTAAGATGAGCGTTATTAATACAAACCTAAAATGTTACTGAAATGTAGGTCAAATATATACAAATATTTTAACTATAAATATCAGATGGAAAAAGGAACTAAACACCAATCTGATGCATATTATTGAGCCTTTCACAATAAGAGTATGTTATTCAGCCTGACATTTTGTTGTTTTATTTCATATTTTTTAGCAGCAAACCAGTTTTGTTCCACTTGAAATGTTGTCAAATGGAATATCAACAGAAGCTTAGATTAGAACACTTAACGATAACATATTTGGCCTTTGTGTGCGCGTGTGTGTGTGTGTGTGTGTGTTCTCCATCCCCAGTGAGTCGTGGAGGATGGCTGCTTATACTGAGCCGGGATTCTCTGGAGGTTTCTTCCTGTTAAAAGGGAGTTTTCCTCTCCACTGTCGCTTAATGCTTGCTTAGTATGAGGATTGCATCAAGTCACTGACACTAGTCAGTGACTTGATGCAATTTGCTGGGTTCGTTATATAGGAAACATTATTTCTGATTGGCTTAATGAACTGACCTGAATTGGAATGTTTATTATGTGAAGTGCCTTGAGACGACTCTTGTCGTGATTTGGCGCTTTATAAATAAACTTGAACTGAAATGAATTTAAAAAAGTGAGGCAGTTGAATGCACAGAGTACGCATGTGCTGGCGCACGGTCAGGAAGGAACCACCTCTGCCTCAGTCTGAGCCAGGAACAACCCTCAGGGTTCCCACTCTTTTCTTGAAATGATTTTCCAGGACTTTTCAAGGACATTTTCGGTGTACAAGTCAAATTATCATAACTACGGTTGGCCAATACCCCGATATTTTTAGAAACAGATATGATATTGTACCTACCTATACCGTTATTTTGACAATATAGTTGTGGAAAGGTTTTTGTCTTTCACAAACCCACCTGCTTTCCTCTACTTACAATGCAACACAAATAAAACAGAAGTTATTCTCTACTTCAGTTCATACCAGAGATGTGACATTGTGGCATCATCAAGTCATCTCCATGTCATGTTTTTGTTCTGCTCAGCAACTGAACCAGGTTAATTCACTGTGCTGATTGAAATCGTCGTTGTCTTCCTCTGCTTATCCGGGTCCGGGTCCGGGTCGCGGGGGCAGCATCCCAACTAGGGAGCTCCAGACCGTCGTCTCCCCGGCCACGTCCACCAGCTCCTCCGGCAGGACCCCAAGGCGTTCCCGGACCAGATTGGAGATGTAACCTCTCCAATGTGTCCTGGGTCGACCCGGTGGCCTCCTACCGGCAGGACATGCCCGAAACACCTCCCCGGGGAGGCGACCAGGAGGCGTCCTGACCAGATGCCCAAACCACCTCAACTGACTCCTTTCGATCCGGAGGAGCAGCGGTTCTACTCCGAGTCCCTCCCGAATGTCCGAGCTCCTCACCCTATCTCTAAGGCTGTGCCCAGCCACCCTACGGAGGTAACTCATTTCGGCCGCTTGTATCCGCGATCTCGTTCTTTCGGTCATTACCCAAAGCTCATGACCATAGGTGAGGATTGGGACGTAGATCGACCGATAAATCGAGAGCCTGGCTTTCTGGCTCAGCTCCCTCTTCCCCACGACAGATCGGCTCAGCGTCCGCATCACTGCAGATGCTAAACCAATCCGCCTGTCGATCTCCCGACCCCTCCTACCCTCACTCGTGAACAAGACCCCGAGAAACTTAAACTCCTCCACTTGAGGTAGGACCTCTCTCCCGACCCAGAGTTGGCAAACCACCCTTTTCCGGTCGAGAACCATGATCTCAGATTTGGAGATGCTGATCCTCATCCCAGCCGCTTACCACTCGGCCGCGAACCTACCCAGCAAGAGCTGAAGGTCAGAGCTGGATGAAGCTAGGAGGACCACATCATTCGCAAAAAGCAGAGACGAGATTCTCCTGCCACCAAACTCGACACACTCCACACCACGGCTGCGTCTAGAAATTCTGTCCATAAAAGTGATGAACAGAACCGGTGACAAAGGGCAGCCCTGGCGGAGTCCAACCCTCACTGGGAACAGGTCCGACTTACTACCGGCTATGCGGACCAAACTCACGCTCCTCTGGTAAAGGGACTGAATGGCCCTTAACAGAAAGCCACCCACCCCATACTCCTGGAGCGTCCCCCACAGGGTGCCCCTGGGGACACGGTCATAAGCCTTCTCCAAATCCACAAAGCACATGTGGATTGGATGGGCAAACTCCCATGCCCCCTCCATCACCCTTGCAAGGGTATAGAGCTGGTCCACAGTTCCACGGCCAGGACGAAAACCACATTGCTCCTCCTCAATCTGAGATTCAACTATCGATCGGACCCTCCTCTCCAGTACCTTGGAGTAGACCTTTCCAGGGAGGCTGAGATCCCCCTATAGTTGGAACACACCCTCAGGTCACCCTTCTTAAAGATGGGGACCACCACCCCGGTCTGCCACTCCACAGGAACTGCCCCCGATGACGACGCAATGTTGTAGAGACGTGTCAACCATGACAGCCCTACAACATTCATAGCCTTGAGATACTCAGGACAAACCTCATCCGCCCCCAGGGCTCCACCGCTGTGTGGTTGTTTGACTACCTCAGCAACTTCGGCCCCCGAGATTGGACAGTCCATCCCCAGGTCTCCCGGCTCTGGTTCCTCCTAGGAATGTGCATAGGTGGTAGGGCTGGGCGATATGGCAAAAATAGAATATCACGATTTTTCCAATATTTTATCACGATTTCGATTTTATCACGATTTTTTATCCATGAATAGCATAACTTCAATTGCGTATTAAAGAAGAGAAACATTGAATAAATAAACATTTATTCATATTAGGGATAATCAGCACAGTGCTAACACACTTATATTTTAAACTCACACCAGAGATGATAAAAGCCCTGAGAGAAACTATTACAAAAATCATTTTTTCTCGTTTTTCAAGTAACTTAACATAAATTAAAACCGTAAACATATTTAAAGTGCAAACGTGTCAATTGCAAACGTATTGTACAAACATGAACTTGTTCAAAATACTATGTAGCTCCCAGTTGCTCATGTAGTGGATAGTTAAGCTCAAATACGGCTCTGATGTGCGGCTGCACCAGAGATCGCTTGTGGTAGCAAATAACTGCACATTCTGAATATTTTCTGCAACACGTCTCTAAATAAAGTAAAATTTTCCAGTGCAGATTGGAGACAACCCATAGAAGCACTGATTTGATCTCATTTCAGAGAAAAATAGAACAGGTTAGATGCACCTAATAAATAAAATTACTAACAAACTCAGGAATCTCTCTTTGCTTCACTGTTCTGGTGCTGAGAATATCACTAATGCGGATCAAAGGAGATACACAGTTGAATTATTTGGAGATTTATTATTTGGAGACTACATTTACTGCAGCTGGCAGAGGCAGAGATTGTTTCTATTGATACACGAATTTACAGAATCATTTTAAATGTTAATAGGGGAAGACTGCAGGAGGGAGCGGTAAAATACAGGGGGTCCCCAACAAAAACAAGAAACTACAAGTCTGATGAAACCCGCTGGTTTTCAATCAGGCAGTCACGGGGCAGCTCCATCGACCCAGTGACCGAGCTCAGTCCGGTACTGACACCGGCTCGGCAGAGGGTGAACGAGCCGAGGCGACGTCGTGCTCTGCTTAAGAAGCGGTGTTATTTTCCTGCTTCAGAAGAAGCGTCCAACGTGTTTTTACGCTTTCTCCGAGACATGTTACGTCACTAAGAAAACCCTGCGTTCCTCTAAGGAACGAAAACCTCGTTGTCGCTCAGCCGCGGCCGAAGCCATGTTTGTTCACACACAGGCGAAAACATGCGGGGCACTAATATATTACTATGACTCACTCTGATTGGTTAAGGGTCAAACAAAGGCGTGTCATTCGCCTGGGGTAAGTTCCATTTTCATTCAGAGGCAGAAATTCCAACAGCAGAGCTGTGAATCGTGATAAAACGGTCTCTCAAAAATGACAGACCGTCAGATGTGTAGATCGTAAAACGGTCTAAAATCGTCATATCGCCCAGCCCTAATAGGTGGGACTGAGGAGCTCCTCAAAGTATTCCTTCAACCGTCCGGCTATTGCCTCAGTTGACGTCAGCAGCTCCCCATCCCCACTGTAAACAGTGTGAGCGAGTTGCTGCCTTCCTCTCCTGAGGCGCCAGACAGTTTGCCAGAACCTCTTTGGAGCTGATCGAGCCTTTCTCCATGGCCTCACCAAACTCCTCCCACGCCCGAGATTTTGCCTCGGCAACTGCCACTGCTGCACCCCGCTTGGCTATCCGGTACCTGTCTGCTGCCTCCGGAGACCCACAGACCAGCCACGCCCTGTAGGCCTCCTTCTTCAGCCTGACGGCTCCCCGAACCTCTGGTGTCCACCAGCGGGTACGGGGGTTGCCACCACGACTGGCACCGTCCACCTTACAACCACAGCTAGCAACAGCCGCCCCAAACAATAGCAGAGTGGAACAAGGCCCACTTTAAGTCAATGTCCCCCACTGCTCTCGGGATGCGGTCAAAGCTCTGCCGGAGGTGGGAGTTGAAGACCATCTTGACAGGTTCTTCTGCCAGGCGTTCCCAGCAGACCCTCACTATGCGTTTGGGTCTGCCAGGTCTACGCGGCATCTTCCCCTGCCATCTGATCCAACTCACCACCAGGTGGTGATCAGTTCACAGCACCGCTCCTCTCTTCACTCGGGTGTCCAAAACATGTGGCTGCAGGTCAGATGATACGACTACAAAATCTATCATCGACCTGTGACCTAGGCTGCCCCGGTACCAAGTGTACCGGTGGGCATCCTTATGTTCGAACATGGTGTTCGTTATGGCCAAACTGCGGCTTGCACAGAAGTCCAATAACAAAACACCGCTCGAGTTCAGATCAGGCGGGCCGTTCCTCCCAATCACACCCCTCCAGGTCAAGCTGTCATTGCCCACGTGAGCATTGAAGTCCCCCAGCAGGACAATGGAGTCCCCTGATGGAGCACTATCTAGCACTCATCCCAGGGACTCCAAAAAGGGTGGATACTCTGAACTGATATTTGGCCCATAAGCACAAACAACAGTCAGGACCCGTTCCCCGACCCGAAGGCGCAAGGAAGCTACCCTCTTGTCCCCCGGGGTAAACCCCAACACACAGACAGAGAGTCTCGGGGCTAACAAAAAGCCAGTTTTGAAGTTTTGAATTGGCACCGTCTTCCTGACATCACTCACTCCTGCCTATAAAGGACACAAAGACATATTTTGAAAGATTGTTACTGTTTATATTGACTGTTTATTCAATAAATTAGGCCTGCTTTTAAAACCTTAGCTCTTTTATATCTTTCATATTCTATGTATTATACTTACTGTACACACCACATTACACTTTACTGCTTATGTCACATAGTTGGATGTTAAACTGCATTTTGTTGTTCCAGTATTGGTCATTTTAGGTTAGTCCAGTCATCCAGAAACAAGATTCAGGGTAGATGACTAGGCTAACATCTCCCGCTAACACCACACACATATTGGACCTGAAAAATATTTTTTTTTCTACCTCAGAGATAAGTACTTGTAGTTGTTCGCTACCATTTTAGTCTGGACTGTACGTAACATTACTATGATAAATATATAGTTACCACTTAAAATCATTCTAGTTATTAATTTAGCCGTCTTGAATTCAATTTAATTACGTTAACAACTTTGTTCAAATGACCATGCCAGTCTTCAGTTCTCACTGCCTCCTGGCTGCGGTCTGTGTAGCTAGCTAAAAACAGTATGAACAGCTGAGGCTCTGTCCTCTGAGCACATACTTAGTATTTTGATAGAATCAAATTCATGACATTTTTCTCATTCACATATTTTTGTTTCTGCTGTCGGACAGTAGAACTAGTATGAATTACTGAGTGGAGCGCGGGTCCGGTAGACTACCTGCTATCCGTTGCTATCCCGAAGCTCTCCTCATGTTCGCTCGTCTCAACGCATGAGTGAAAAAAACAAAAGCTCTCCGCTGCTCCTTTGTCACTCAACAGAGAGGAGGAGAAAAACCTCTCGCTCTATAAACTGCGATAAAGCAATACTCGTGAACCGAGTCGCTACTTTTGGCCCTTCTTTAGAGAAATAAATCTAGGGGTGAAAAATCTGTAAATCTAGCCAAAAAGACAGTTAGAAAAACAGAAGTGGAACTAGAACTGAAGGGGAATATGCAATCTGATTGGTTGGAAGCGTCATGTGGGGCGCTGTACAGGCTAGATGCAGAAATGAAAGGAGAAGCGCTACAGCCCAATACTGCCCAAAATATTTAATCCATTTGTTTATCCACAAGGAGGGAAAATTATTTTCCAGGACAACTCAAAAATTTCCAGGACATTTTGCAATTCCCCCCATTTTCCATGTGTTTTTAATGACTGGAAAATTGGACTATCATTTTCCAGGTTTACCAGGACGCGTGGGAACCCTGAACCCTTTACTTGATGTTGTGACGTACCAGTTGTCAAAATTTCCCCAACAAACTGACCAGGAAGTAACCTTTCAAATGCAGACATAAACCCACCATCTGTCAGGCCTCCAAATCCAGAAAGTTCTGTTACCGTACAAGAAGACACACCACTCCTACTGACGTTACCGCTCATAAGTTACAATCATGATTTGTGTTGAATGAACAAGATGTTTAAATCAAATGTTTGAATAATCTGTGCAGAAACCAATGATGGCTTTAAAATGAGTTTTGTTCCTGCAGTGATCCGGTTCAGATCTCATCTACACCAGATCAGTGTGTGTTTGATTCAACAAGTTCACCAATTCTATAATGTAGTTCTTTTTAAAACAGTAGTTTTGTTTACCTGTTTCCCCGCTACGTTTCGTTTGCAGATGCAACTTCGAAATAGTTCAGAAAGGAAATTAAAATGTTATTTATTATTATTATTATTATTATTGATGGTGGCAGAAGCTGGTGTGGTCCTCACAGAGAAGCTGCTCTAGCATGATGACTAATTATTCTACAGGTTATTGTTCAGCCTTCTCACACTCACACTCACACGCTCACACACTTCCTTATCTCATGTTATAAATAAACTGGGAGTTCAGGAGCTCGGGGCAGTAGCCTTGTAGCTTCTGCCTCCTCATTGCAATCTGGATACTTGTCTGTCATTCGTTTACTTTTCTCTGGTTGCTGGCACTGGGTTGTTGATAAAATCCTTGACATTATTGGTCCTTGGAGCCGGGGTCCCGGGTTTCCTCTCGACGCCAAAAACCACCGCCGGACACGTGTCGCGACGCCTCCAAAAGCCTCCAGCACTGGCTTTCGCTGGAGGTCGGTGCTTGCGACTTGACGTCGCTGCAGGGAACCATACGGATCTGGTCAGACAAGTTGTTGTCTTTTGTGGTACTGAGAGAAATGCTAGGTGACCAGAGGTTAAATTGGGTTTAAGAGCATTTCGGCGTGAAATATAAACGCAGCTCTGTTTTAGCTTGGGGTTTTGAGCGTTTGCCTTGAATAGAAACGCATCTCTAGTTATCTGTTGTTGTTTGTTTGTCTTAGATGTTGCTCTGCTTTAACTGTTGTTTGAATGAGTGAGAGTGTGCCTGGACTAGGGTTGTCACGGTAACCGGTGTAGCGGTAAACCCCAGTAAAAAAGTTGACAGTAATAATAACCGTCTTGGTTTTAAAAACTATATTATCTCGGTGGATTACCGTGGCTGCGGTGTAGGCGCGGTGACCCTTACCAGCCACCGTATCATCTGCTGAAGTTGCCGGCGGCACATGCGCACTTTGTTGTTTACAACCAAAACTTTCTTGAAGCTAAAGCTGAAATAATGGCCAAAGGAGGAGACGGCAGCTCTCAGGAGGACATTTATTATCCCTCAAAGAAGACAAAGTGGGAAGTACGGGCATGTTTTAGATATCTGAAGAATGTCTAGGGACAGCTGATAGAAGACGGCTATCCTGTTTGCAGCACGAGCAGAAAAAGTGTCTGTGAAAGGCAGCAACGCTTCAAATCTCATGACACATCTGCGTGACCATCACCCACAACTCTACAGTCAACGCAAGGCAAGCTAACGTTAGCGTTTTAGCTAAAATGGGTGATCCGAGGATTTGGGTTGAGGGAGAACGCAACGAGTCGCTATATAAAGCAGCCGCAGCGCCGCTACCTGCATATAAACCGTGTCGCGGACACCCCCATGTTGAAATGACGCTATGCATTACGGGGCTCCCAGGGGCAGATAAGAGTTGGTCTCTCTCCGAGAATAATTATGAATTTAACAATGATTACTGCCTGATGACATTTTCCCACATCTGCAAAGCTCACTGGAAGGACACAAACCGAGGACAATATTTTCCTGATATAGGGTTTATTACTCAAGTAAGGGTAAAAAAGTATCTGATTAGAAGGCTACTTGAGTACTGAGTATCATCTGATCTAATATTTTTAAAATGATGACATCAAACAGACAAAAAATAAGAAGTTATGGGCAAATATTGGTATTTTAAAGACTAAAGGGGAAAAATGTAAACAAATAAACAACATAATTACAAAATAACACATTTTAGGCAAAATTTAGACACAAACTGAGGTCAATATTTCCTGACATACAGGGTTTATTTAATTGTGTGAAAATGTAGCACGTTTAAAAAAAATACCGCGATAATACCGAAAACCGTGATAATTTTGGTCACAATAACCGTGAGGTTACATTTTCACACCGTGACAACCCCAGTAAACAATAGGTGCATGGATGGAGCTAGAGGAATTGCCCAGTGTGTTCCCAATAACTTCAGAAAGCAGTAAAACATTTTGACACAAACAACACAAAAGTACTCCTGTGGATCGTGCAGTTGAGGAAATATATGCCCACAAAAAGGGCATTAAAGGCATTCAACACAAGACAAGCGAAGGATAAAAGAGAGTAAAGAAGCAAGAGCTGCTGTAACTTCCGAGCTAATAACTGCATCAGGAACAGATGACTTTAGCCATGTCTCCATAAAAATGAGGATGCAGCAGCCTCTTGTCTCCCTTTTTGTGGTTTAATCCAGCTTTATATAGTCCAGTTAGCTTTACAAGGAGCCAACGTTGGCAAGCAAGATAGATGGAAGATGCCATTGGAATGGGTTAGCTTTTAACTTAGCTGTAAATCCACGGCAACAGCTGCATTTCTATTTCCGCTCACATCGCCTCCTGCGTCTCCATTGGTGGTCTGTGCTGGTACGAAACTCCGCTGCTCTGTAGTCCATTGGGTCTGACTGCCACAGCAAACCAAGGCTCAGTAGTGTGTCCAGAGTCTCTGGATTTACTAGACCTGAATGACTGAGATTGCCAAAACTTAACATAACCTGATGGTCATTTACAATTTTTGTTCTGTTTCGCTGAGCAGTTACTCCAAAAAACTCAGTTGTGGGCGACGAACTAGGCAACAGATTTCCTGTAGTGCTGGGAGCCGAAGAATCCGCCGCCACACAGGGCGCCGCCATAAGCGTTTTATGTGTTGTACGTTTGGTGCGCTTGGAAAGGTTGAACTTAGACATTAATTTTGTACTGGGACGCTGGTTCAATGACAAACACATTTGATTCAGATTCTAAATATTTATGTGTTGATTATTAAGTGAGACGGTTCTTCAAGTTCCTGTCAGCAGCAACAGAGCAATACGGATCACACAAGACCTGAAAACTCAGTAAATGTTCAACAAGTCCTAAAATAACAGCCCTGATTAGATTCCCCTTCCAGTCTGTGTTCACCTCCAAAATCAGAGCCTTCAGGCTCAGATGTGCTGACTGATCCTAAACCCGACTGCTGCTCTGGTGCATACAGGTGTGTGTTTACACAAGGACGAAGAGAACAACCTTTAGAGAAGCAACTCAAATAGAGAAGGGCTCAAAGGTCGTGACATCAGATTCTACAGGTCTCGCATGATAGGTAAAGGTCAAAGTGTGGAGCTGATGGCTGATTTGGGTGTGAAGCTAGATTCTGCTCTGACATTTGAACCCTAAGTGAATGCAGTGGTTAGATTCGGGTTCCTTGAGCTTTGTTGCTTGCCCATGATTAAGCCCATGAAAGAGTTAAAGATTGTGACATCTGCTTTTCAAGGCTAACTGATGGAAATCAGTGATTTTCAGGACTTTTTAAGGCCATAAATGTAAAGTTTTGATTATTACACTTTTTAAGATCTGCAAAAACCCAACTTTAATTTGATCATGTTCAGTACCTTGGGCTGCCATGACTGGTGTCCTTATAGTTGAACAAATGCATGCATGAATGAATGAAAGAAGGAATGGTCTTACATCAGACTCTGCAGGCCTCAGATGGCAAGCTAAAGGTCATGAAAGGAGAAACTCTCTCCCCTCAAAAGAGAACACAGCAGCTCGGGTTTGTGAAGTTTTAACTGAACTTTCAGACTAGTTACAACCTGATTGAGATGGTGCAACAGAGCAGCGCTTCCTGTTGGAGCTACTTGGGTTACCTACAGTGGTTGGGTTATTTATAAGGTTTAGTTGTTGGTGAATGATGATTTTAGTTTTGTTTTGCCTGTGAGAATCAGCCAGAAAGAAGAGGTGTTTGTTTTCTGTAAGCGGGGACTGGTGTTGGACCAGCATGCACTGGGGTGGGCCTATAGTTTTTTACCAGAGCAGGTGAAGCAGCAGGAGATGGAGATGTATATAATACTTTCCAAGTTGGATGAATACACCAAAAATATTCAACAGTTGAGATCGTTTGGACGTTGGACTTCTTTTGCCTGCGTACAAGACGTCACCTCAGTGCAGCAGTGGCTTAAGGACGTAAAACCTAAGGAAACTGGTCGCCACTACACTTACCTTTATGTGAGAGGCAGCGGACACTCTGTCTGCTCTGAATGTCCCAGAGACGAACGGTTTCATCATGTGACCCAGAGAGGAGAAGAGTCCCATCCATGGACACCGAGAGGCATGTGACCAGATTTCTGAGGAAAATCCAACAGTACACAAAGCCTGATCAATACCCCTTCATACAGTCAGAGCTTGGGCCCATGAAAGAATGTGTTCATTTTGAAAAAGTCATTCATTCAGAATTTTTTTTATTAATACATAACATTTTATATATTGTGGGCCTGTCATTGGCCGTTTGCATCATCCTAACTGTGCCTAAATGGCACATAAGCTTTCAGCACACTGACCCAGTTCTGGTTTCTGAATAAGGTCACTGAGGTTACAGGCAGCTGGGTTCTCTTACACGAGAGAAGGACACACATGCTACAACACTACGACATCAGCTGATTTATTTTCTGTTTTTGTTGCATCCGCGACAGACTTGATACAGACTGAGTAGGAAAGTGAGCCGGTGCGCTCATGCATCTGCAGAAAGGAGATTATGCATGGCTCTGGGATCTTCCACTCTAATGTGCCGTTATTCCAGAACAAAATGGATGAGCTGGACCAGATGAGAAATATAAAGACTTTTCCTCATCTTGTGTCTTTTGCTTCACAGAAATGTGGCTCAGTGAGGACATCCCGGACTGCGCACTCCAGCTGGAGGGTTTCATCTTCTGCGTGCCGATCAGCAAGTGGCTCTCTCCGGCAAGACCACGGGTGGAGGTGTGTGTTTTCTACATCGATTAGTGGTTGGTGTATGGGTGTGACAGCGATGGCTCAGCATCGCTGTCCCTCTCTAGAATATATTTTAATCAACTGTAAACCATGTTACTCTCTGTGTGAGTTCACTTCATTCATTCTAGCCGCTGTTTACGTCCCGCCAGATGCAGACGTGTAGGAGGCTCAGTGAGCCCTCACGGAGCAGATGTTGTGCATGGAGCAAACCCACACAGACTCACTCATCATGGTTCTGTGAGACTTTAACAAAGCTGATCTGTGCCAGAAACCTCCCAAATATAAAGAGTGCATTAAATGCACAACCAGAAAGGAGAAAACACTGGATCACTGTTACAGCATAGTAACGGGAGCCTAAAATGCAGAGCCCCAATCTGCACTCACACTTCCTGACCTCGTGACCACCTATCTGATCTCAGCATACAAACCTGTTGTGAAGTGAACAACAGGAGCAACGAGGCTCCACACATGCTTAGAAACCACAGCCTGGCAGACAGAGGGCTGCCTCGGACAGTTTAGATGAATACACAGATATCGTCAGCTCCTACACCCACGTCTGCCAGGACAGCATCATACTATCATGTATCAGGGTGAGTTATAACAATCAAATCAAATCAAATCACTTTTATTGTCACGTCACATGTGCAGGTACACTGGTACAGTACAGGCGAGTGAAATTCTTGTGTGCGAGCTTCACAGCAACAGAGTTGTGCAAAAATACAGTAAAGTAAAAACACGCAAAATATAAAAATGGCTAATCTAAGTAATAATATGTATAGTATGTAAGGTATATACATTACTAAATGTGTGTGCTAGTATTTTATTTATTTATTTATTCTACGTGTGTGCGTGTGAGTGTGTGAGTGTGTGTATAGTGTGTATATACATGTTTTAGAAATGAATAAAGTAAACAATAAGATGAGAGATATAAATATACAGAGGCTGGTCTGTGCAGAGCAGTGGCATTAATGTACAGTATGGAGCGTGTAATGTTGGAGTTTCAGTAGTGAGGGTGAGGTGTCTGCGATGTGTTCAGCAGTCTGATGGCCTGATGGAAAAAGCTGTCTGTCAGTCTGCTGGTTCTGGACCGGATGCTGCAGAACCTCCTTCCTGATGGAAGTAGTCTGAACAGTTTATGGCTGGGGTGACTTGAGTCCTTGATGATCCTCCCCGCTTTCCTCAGGCACCGCTTCCTGTAGATGTCCTGGAGGGAGGGAAGCTCGCCTCCAATAATCCTTTCTGCACACCGCACTGCTCTCTGGAGAGCTTTGTGGTTGTAAGCGGTGCTGTTGCCATACCAGGCGGTGATGCATCCAGTGAGGATGCTCTCAGTGGCACAGCGATAGAAGATCCTGAGGATGCGGCGGCTCATGCCAAATCTTTTCAGTCTTCTCAGAAAGAAGAGGCGCTGCTGTGCCTTCTTCACCGTATTTTCCGTGTGCACTGACCACGTAAGATCCTCTGCCAGATGAACTCCAAGGAAACGGAAGCTGCTCACCCTCTCCACAGCGTCGCCGTTGATGGTGATGGGGGTGTGTATTCCTCTGCACCTCCGGAAGTCCACTATCATCTCCTTTGTCTTTGTGACGTTGAGGGTGAGACGGTTGTCCTGACACCAGTGGGTCAGGGCGCTGATCTCCTCCCTGTAGGCCGTCTCATCGTTGTTGGTGATGAGACCCACCACTGTGGTGTCGTCCGCAAACTTCACAATGTTGTTGGAGTTTCTCGTGGCCGTGCAGTCGTAGGTGTAGAGTGAGTACAGGAGAGGGCTCAGCACACACCCCTGCGGAGCACCAGTGTTCAGTGTGACGGGGGATGAGGTGGTGCCGCCCAGTCTGACCACCTGGCATCTGTCAGACAGAAAGTTAAGGATCCAGCTGCAGAGGGAGCTGCTCAGTCCTAGATCCTGCAGTTTCCAGTCCAGCTTCGAGGGAACGATGGTGTTGAATGCTGAGCTGTAATCTACAAACAGCATTCTCACATACGTGTCTCTCTTCTCCAGGTGTGACAGGGCAGCATGGAGTGTCAGGGCTATGGCATCATCAGTGGACCTGTTGTGGCGGTATGCAAACTGTAGAGGGTCCAGTGAACCGGGCAGTGCAGAGCAGATGAAGTCCCTGACCAACTTCTCGAAGCATTTGCTCACGATGGGCGTCAGGGCTACAGGTCGCCAGTCATTCAATGAGGAGATGGTGGAGGATTTGGGTACAGGGACAATGGTGGCCATTTTGAAGCAGGCTGGGACTAAAGACAGAGAGAGGGAAAGGTTGAAGATGTGTGTAAACACTCCAGCCAGCTGACCCGTGCATGACCTGAGGACGCGGCCGGGAATCCCGTCCGGACCAGTAGCTTTGCGTGCGTTCATCCTCCTGAAGCACCTCCGCACATCCTCCTCAGACACAGTGTGCGCACTGACGTCATCCGCGGTGCGCTCACTGTCCGGTCTCATGGTGTTCGCTGTGTCGAATCTGGCATAGAATGCGTTTAGATCCTCACACAGAGAGGCCGTGGTCTGCGGTGTGCTGGTTCTCCCTCTAAAGTCTGTGATTGTGTTTAGTCCCTGCCACATACTCCGGGGGTTGTCAAACTGTTGCTCCACCCTGTCTCTGTACTCACGTTTGGCTGCTTTGATCGTCTTCCGGAGTTGGTAATGTGCGTGTTTGTAGTCCGATGTGTTCGCGGAGGCAAAGGCGGTGCTCCGCGCCGCCAGCGCCGTTCGCACACCTCCATTAATCCAGGGTTTTTGATTCGGGAAGGATTTAACTGTTCTGGATGGGACAACATCTTCCACGCATTTCCTGATAAATCCGCAGACTGAGTCTGTGTACTCATCAATGTCTCTAGCAGCCGCGTGAAACATTTCCCAGTCCGCACGATCAAAACAATCCTGCAGCGCAGACTCCGATTGGTCCGACCAACGATGCACCGCCCTCAGGGTTGGAGCTTCCTGTTTCAGCTTCTGCCTGTAGGCGGGTATAAGCAGGATGGAGCGGTGATCTGATTGGCCGAATGGGGCACGGGGGAGGGCTTTGTACGCATCTCGGAAAGAGGTGTAGCAGTGGTCGAGTAGCCGATCTCCGCGTGTATTGAAATGGATGTGTTGGTGTAGTTTTGGTGAGACTTTCTTCAGGTTACCCTTATTAAAGTCCCCGGTTGTAATAAACGCCGCCTCTGGGGGTACGGTTTCCTCATTGCTGATCGCGCTGTACAGTTTTCTGAGCGCTTGGTCAGTGTCGGCTTGTGGGGGAATGTAAACAGCCGTAATAATCACCGCTGTGAATTCCCTCGGTAGCCAGAATGGCCGGCACTTAATCATCAGGTACTCCAGGTCCGGAGAGCAGAAGGATTTGACCGGGTGCACGTTCGCATAATCACACCAGCTGTTGTTGATCATGAAACACACACCTCCACCTCTGCTTTTCCCAGTAAGCTCCTGTGACCTGTCCGCGCGGTGCACGGAGAACCCCGGTAGTTGTACTGCGGTGTCCGGTACTTTGTCCGATAGCCAGGTTTCTATGAGGCAGATTGCGCTGCAGTCCCGCATCTCTCGCTGGAATGAGATCCGAGCCCGAAGCTCGCACAGCTTGTTCTCCAGGGACTGCACATTAGCCAGTAGTAAACTGGGTAATGGTGGTCTGTTAGTGCGCCGTCTCAGTCGAACCAGAACCCCAGATCTTCTCCCTCTGCGTCGGCGCTTGAGGCCTCCACGGGCCCAGAACAAAGGCGTCTCAGGTGAGATGAATGGGGGATCTGCAAATGGCGGGTTCGTGATGAAAAACCTGAACTCCGGAAAGCAATGAGAAAATCCGTCTTTTATGTCCAGTAAGGTTTGTCGGTCGTACACAAGGATACATGTGCTACTCGTGAAAAAATAAAGAAAAAGAAAAAGTAGTAAACACAAAAAACAGCTGTTGCTTGGTGGAGCTCGCGACTTACAGTCTGGTTTAACCCCTGCTCCTTACCCCACACTCAGGAAGACCTCACATCACACACCTCCACAACAACAGGCAGATGTGAGGAAGCAATCCATGACTCTGAATGCGCAGAAAGTCCCTGGCTGGCCCTGATGGTGTGTCTCCTGTCACTCCAAAGCTGGTTTTCGAAGGGTACCACTCAGCCTAAAACAGCTCTGTACAGCGCGGATGAAGTTATCTCACCCGAGTGTGGATGTGTCTTACTTAGGGTTTTAAATGACAGCTATGTATCTTTAGATTATGGTTTCTCTGTGGCGCCACTGTTATTAGATCTAACTGCAGCCGCTGATGGGACTGACCATGACATTTTGCTTGCTTGGTTGGAGCGGTGGGTAGGGATCACAGGGTCAGAACTTGAATGGTTTTGGCCGTACTTCCATGGTAGGTAGTTTTGTGTGAAAATGGGGGAAGTTCTTTTCTCCTGGGATGTTCTGCAGTAGGGGTTTCCGCAGAGCTCTGAACTTGAGACAGTTCTCCACACCTTCATCTCCTCACGCTTAGACTACTGTAACTCTCTTTTCACGTGTCTGAGCAGAACCTCCCTGAACCGTCTACAGGTGGTTCAGAACGCCTGTGCTCGGCTTCTGACCAAGTCCTCCAAACACACCCACATCACCCCGCTTCTCCTCCAGCTTCACTGGCTGCCAGTCAACTTCAGGGTTCATTTCAAGATCCTGGTTCTGGTCTATAGGGCCTTACATGGACAAGCACCATCTTACATTGGTGATCTTCTTAGTCCCTACACCCCCAGCAGGTCCCTGAGGTCCAGTGATCAAAGCCTACTGGTTGTGC
This sequence comes from Nothobranchius furzeri, assembly GCF_043380555.1. Taxonomy (NCBI): domain Eukaryota; kingdom Metazoa; phylum Chordata; class Actinopteri; order Cyprinodontiformes; family Nothobranchiidae; genus Nothobranchius; species Nothobranchius furzeri. The sequence goes on from NC_091748.1 coordinate 80,881,716, forward strand.
AGCACCAGGCTAAAGGTCAAAGGTGACAGATCATCTGCTGCTGTGGCCCCCAGACTCTGGACCTCTCTCCCCCTGAGCCTGAGACCAGTGGACTCAGTGGTCTCCTTTAAAAAGCAGCTGAAGACTCACTTGTTCAAGCTGGCTTTTGTATGACCTTCTTCACCTCTCTCTCTTTATTCTGCTCTCCCCACCTATTCCACCTTCCTCAGGATCCACTGGTTTCCCTCTTTCCTGTTCACTCTCTCTCTGTCTTTACATTTTTTAATCACAATTGTCTATTTTTGCTCATTTTAAATATATTTTGAAAAAAATTTTTTAATTCTTTTTTATATTTTTACATTTTTTGTTTTTGTGAAGCGCCTCATGATTTTTATCCTGAGAGGCGCTATAGAAATGATTTTTTCTTCTTCTTTTTCTAATATTAAGCGCTTTGGAGTCCTTACTCTGAGAGGTGCTATACAAGTGCGGGTCACTTTTCATTATCATTTACTGTATATAGTATATTTCATTCAGAGGCAATTCAATGTGCTTTCCATTCGCAAGAAAAGCCAGAACATTAAAACCAACGTGACAGAAAATTTAACCATTAAAAAGAAACAAAGTTAAAGTTAAAGGATGAGTAGTTACAATGCAGAAGGTGCAGCATAAGAACATTTATTCAAAGGCTGATGAAAACATGAAGGTTTTCTATACAGATTTAAAAGTTGCTAGAGTCGGGGCACATTTGAGGTCACATGTTTATGTTTATGTATGTAGCAGACGCTTTTGTCCAAAGCGACTTACAAGTGATTATCAGCATATTGCCTTTGAGGCTAACAACAACAACAACAACAACTTGACATCAGTCATGGAGAGGAGGGAACAAGGAGTGGACAGTAGAGAGGGGGGGCGGGTGCAGGGAGGGTGCTAGTTTAGAAGATGCTCTCTGAAGAGCAGGGTCTTCAGGAGTTTCTTGAAAATTGAAAAGGAAGCTGCTGTTCTGGTAGTGCTTGGAAGGTCATTCCACATTTGTGGAACGATGCATGAGAAGAGTCTGGATTGTCCTGAGCGTGGTGTAGGCACTGCTAGCCGACCATCCTGTGATGACCGGAGCGACCGGGCCGAGACGTAAGTCTTTGGTTGTATGTGCATGTGTGAGCATGAGGGAGGGAGTGTGTGACTGTGTTTGTGTATGACTGTATATGTCAGGTGGGGCCTTTGACTCCTCCCCTCTCCTGGGACTTCTTTTGATGATATAGATCTTCGTCCCCCCTCCCCCTGCCACACCTGGTGTGGGGGGTTGTGCCTTGGTCTGCCTGAGTGTTCGTGGCTCCCGGGTCAGGGGGTTTAAGATTTTTGGCATCTGCCTGATCAATCCCGGTGGCGGCCTGGGGGGGTCTGGGTCCCTGGGCTCTGCTGGGTCCCCGGCGGGGGTGGTCACCCCTGGGTCCCGGGTCGCTGGGTCCCGGGCTCGGCCGGCTGGGGGGTGGGAGGCTGCAGGCGGGCCTGTGGGCTTGCCGCTGATATCTCCCGGAACTGGTTGTGGCCCCCCGGGGCGATCCTCTGTGCCTCTCAAGGGGGGCGGGGGCTTTTCTGGTTACAGTCTCCCTGGGGTCCCTGCGCTCTGGGGCAGCTCCTGGATCTCTGGGACTTGGAGCTCCTTCCATCTCCTGCACATCTTTGGGGGCGGATCTGTGGCCCCTCACACTCTCTATTGGACGCTCCTATAGAGAAACCTTACATAAACAAGAGCGTGTACACACACAGGTGCTCACATGGTGCTCTCATAAGTATGGACTTGGGCACGTTCAACACAGGTCTTAAAGGCACGCTCCGTAAAATGACGCCGTCAGGGTGAGGAGGAGGAGATTTTTAAATTCGAACGGCTGTTGCTCACTCCCCCGCCCTTCCTGAAAGAGCCGAAAGCCACACCTCCCAATGTGCACGCGCAGGAAAAGCAGAGTCAACACCAGAGCATTGCTTCTTCATAATAGAGCTGAGCTAGTGTTAGCAATGGAGTTATCTGAGGTAAGAAAGTTGTTTTTAATCAGCACGTTAAACACACTGTTTACAAAAGGCATTTTATAAAGAATATCTATAAATATATTTTAAAATACCAGTAACAGTTGGCAATCTATATTGTAAATAAAATTAATCCTATCAAATTGTTAGCATTTTGGACCCAACAGAGCCCAGGGACCCAGATCCCACCAGGCAGCCACCGGGATTGATCAGGCAGATGCCAAAAATCTTAAACCTCCTGATCCGGGAGCCACGAACACTCAGGCAGACCAAGGCACCGCACTCCACACCAGGTGTGGCAGGGGGAGGGGGGACGAAGATCTATATCATCAAAAGAAGTCCCAGTAGAAGGGAGGAGTCAAAGGCCCCACCTGACACATACAGTCATACACAAACACAGTCACACACTCCCTCCCTCATGCTCACACATGCACATACGACCCAAGACTTACAAAAATACACGCTGGATACCCACTCATGCTCCCCATACACACCCTATTCACTCTGGTCCTGTCTTCCTTTCTCTTTCACCTCTGTCTCCGTGTCTGGTCGGAATTACAAAGCATTCAACAACAATAACAATAAAGTTTTAAGTATCAGTCGTGACATTAAAAGCAGACGCTTTGATGCTCCACCTGAGAGTAAATCTGTAAGGCTTGTCATCAGCATTCAGACATCAGTTCTGCTTGCTTCACAGCCAGACAGGACACGGGGGAGAAAAATAAGGAAAAGAAAAAGATGTACCCAAATTGAATTGAGTATATCTCAAACTACAAGGTTTATTTAAGATCTTTTGGTATCAAAATAAAGGTAAGACTCTAAAGTTTCCTCTAAAAATCTAAAAAGCATCCCTTATGTCACTGATTGAGAGTAACACGATCTGGAACACAGCAGAAATGAGAAAAAAATCTGTTGCGCCAAAAAAAAAATCCAATTTATGATGTTAAAATTCCTTCTAAAATACCTAGTTGCAGCCTAAAACATCTAGAAATCTACAGAATAGGGTCTGAACATTTACTGACCCAAAAATCATGAAAAAAAATGAAGTATAGAAAAATTAGTGAGGTTTTAGTTTAAAGAAATCCAGGTGGACCTCTCTTGGACCATTTTGGGCACCTTTTGGCACAGTTTGTGCTATTGGGAAACTCTCAGGTTGTGTTACTCTTGATCCTGTCCAAGATCTCCGCAAACCTCTATGGAAGTGATTCGCTCAGCCTGGTAGCAAGGCCAGGTAGCTGATGTTGGAGCCTAGAGACAGCCTGGTAGCAAGGTCTAATAATCAGTCCAGAAGGAAGCAGGAAAATTCTGCAGTTTCCCAAAGTCACTTGTTCTTGACTCTTGTTGTTGAATTTCCTTTGGACAGTAAGTTGACGAATGAGATGAAATAACTCATAAACTTGTTGTAGAAAAAGATAAACACATTGTGAAGCTTGAACAGAGGATGGCTACACTACGTGATGGTGTATGTACTAGCTCATAACAGGAACCTCATCATTAAGTTCGCTGATGACACCACAGTGATCAAAATCATCTCAGACGGAGATGAAGCAGCCTACAGGGAGGAGTTTGAGAGGTTGGCAGCCTGGGGCTCAGAAACCAACCTGGCCCTGAACACACATCAAACTAAGGAGATCATTGTGGACTTCAGGAGGCACAGCTCGGACCTAGCCTCCCTTTACATCAATGGCAAGTGTGTGGAGATGATCTACACCAGGGGAGTCAAACTCAAACTCACACGGGGCCGAAATGAAACTCTGGGATGGAGTCGAGGGCCAAACTTAATATTTTTGAAAAAGTGATGGCAAATTTGCACATTTTCTTTATCAACATAAATGCAATTTTGAACCTTTAAATTTGGAAACAAACATATTTCTGCATTAACACTGAATGTGGAATAACCAAATGACACACGAGCAAGTCGGTTTTAAATAAAAGGCATCAGTGGTATTCATTACTTGTGGTATAATCAGCATTTTTAAAATCTATTCAGGATTTATGTTTTCTTGTTTATTCATTTTTCTTATTTTTTATTCTCCTTTTTTCTCCTGTAATACGTGTCATCGCTGCTGTGACGTCTAGCTTTCCCCACTGAGGAACAATAAAGGGATTTTCTATTCTATTCATCTATCTGCAGCCTTTCCACTTCCTGTTTACTGTAGGTTAAATCTTTTCTCACGGGCCAACAACTAAATAAAATATCATTTTATCTTAAATGAAAATGCAACATCTCACCTGTTAACTTTCATGTTTTGGAGCAGAAAAAGAGCATCAAACCAACATATTTAAAGCTCAGTTTGCTCCACTGGTTTACTGTGATGCTCACCTGTTCCAGCCAGATACCTGCATCATGGGGTTGATCTGAGCTGAGGAGGAGACTCCTGTTGTTTTGTTCATCTTCATCATAATAATGACAACATTAGATGACAACAGGTGCTCACATAGGTTTGTGCTGATGAACATGTCTGAGCAGCTTGACCACGTTGTTGTGTGTCGGGGAGGAAACACGACCACAGAGCCGTGCTGGTTTGAGCGTGTCGCTGCTCGCTGGAGTTATATCAGCTCTGTCTGGACATTAGTTGGAAAACTTTCTCTTTCAGTCGTGAACACATTACTGAGCGGCTAGAATCTCCGTTTCTGGGCTTCAACGTCAGAAAATAGCTGAGTGAACTTGGCGCTGAGTGAGAGGAGTGTTTAGTTTGTCGAGACAACGGCGCTGCAGAGACCGGCAGCAGGCGGAAAAAACCCAAAGGAGGGGGCGTCGTCGGCTCCGCGCTGACGCCGCAAAGCATCATGGGAGTTGAAGTCTTTGCGGTAAAATCGGCCAGCGGGCCAGTTTTAATATATTTTTGATATTTATCTCGCGGGCCACATAAAAATGCTCCGCGGGCCGCATCTGGCCTGCGGGCCTTGTGTCTGACATATGTGATCTACACCTTCCCGTTCATTGGTGTTCTCATTGCTGATTTCTTCTGGACTGAAAACATCGCAGCAGTCTTTAAGAAGGCTCAACAGCGGCTTCACTTCTTGAGGGATCTCAGGAAACATTATCTGGACCCTAACCTGCTGCTGACCTTCTACCGCTCATCCATCGACAGCCTGTTGACATTCTGCATCACAGTATGGTACGACAACTGCACTATGGCAGACAGGGAGAGACTTCAGAGAGTAGTAACAGCAGCTCAGAAGATCATTGGCTGCCTTCTCCTCCCCCTGGCAGACATCTACTCCTCCCGTTGTCTCAACTGAGCTAAAAACATCATCAAGAACAGTTCCCACCCTGGTCATGACCTGTTCAAGATGCTGCCCTCAGGAGGCGCTACAGGTGCATCAGCACCAAAACAAATAGATCCAAGAACAGTTTCTTTTCCAAATCCATCACCACTCTAAACTGGCACATGCACTGAATCGGTTAAAGAAAAGGCACTACCAGCCCTCTTCCATACATTCACTGTGATAGAACTACTCTGTGATATATAACTAGCCCTAATACCACCTAACATACAAAATATATTAATCACTCCTGTTTAATATTGATCATGTGTAGGAACTCTGACTGTGAAATCTGTGCAATAACCCGCACTGGGTATCAGATTTTTGTAAATAATATTTGAAATTAGTTTGCTTCACATAATGCTTGCATTCAGACCTGAGAACCGTGCATCCCCCTTTTTCTCCATTCTTTCTACGTTTTTATTTTTAAATTAATGTTGTTTCTGTTTGAAACATATTTTATCTCTCTTGCTTGTTTTTGCATTGCAAAAGGTGTTGCTCTCAATCTCATTGTATACGTCTATAATGACAATAAAGGCATCTCATTTCATAAACTTTTTCCCATCTGGTAGGAGGCTCCGATCCATTCGGACCAGAACCTCTCGCCACAAGAAGTTTCTTCCCCTCTGCAGTTGGACTCATGAACAACAATCCTAAGACTGCCCACTCCAGTCGCTTTGTTCCCGTCAGCTGACCCTGTGTTGTTTGCGCCCGACTGTCCCACTCTGATCAGTACCTAAGATGTTTTGTATATAGTTGCCATTTCTCTAATTATTGCCTTCCTGTATTATTTTATTGTGCCTATTTCTTATTTTTGCTTATCTGCTTTTTTATCCTTTTAGCACCAAGCACCACAGCAATTTCCTAATGTTGTGATTTCTCGCATGTGCGTCAATAAAACCTTCTCATTCTGATGTTTCATAATAATTCCTAATAATTATATGATCTCTAATCATTTAAATAATAATAATAATAATAATAATAATACATTTTATTTAAAAGCACCTTTCAGAACACCCAAGGTCACTTGACAGAAAACACTTAATAAAATACAATAAAACAACAATAAAACCCAAACAAGAAAAACAAAGAGAGAAACAGTTCAATAAAATCAAAGGTCATAGGCAGATTTAAACATGTGTGTTTTGAGTTTGGTTTTGAAAAGGGTAAAACTGTCGATGTTCCCGATGTCTGGGGGGAGTGAGTTCCAGAGACGAGGAGTAGAGCGGCTGAAAGCTCTGCTCCCCATGGTAGCAAGACGGGCAGAAGGAACCGCAAGATGGATGGAAGAAGATCTGAGAGAACGGGATGGGGTGTGAATACTTATAAGGTCTGAGATATATGGAGGAGAGAGGTTGTGGATAGCTTTGAAGGTATGGAGGAGAATTTTGAAGATGGACCTGAATTTAACTGGGAGCCAGTGAAGCTGTTGGAGAACCGGCGTGATGTGGTGAAAGGAAGGGGTTCTGGTGATAATACGGGCTGCTGAGTTCTGGACCAGTTGCAGTTTATGAAGGAGTTTGTTGGGGAGACCATAAAGAAGTGAATTGCAATAGTCGAGACGGGAGGTGACGAGGCTGTGGACGAGAATGGCGGCAGTGTGAGGGGTCAGTGAGGGGCGGAGACAGTTTATGGAACGTAGATGGAAGTATGCTGACCGAATTAAGTTATTAATGTGAGCCTGAAAAGAAAGTGAGCTGTCGAGAATGACACCCAGACTCTTGACGTGAGGGGAGGGGGAGACTATGGCGCTGTCAATAGTTAAAGAAAAGCTGTCAGATGTTGAGAGGGTGGAGTTAGTGCCAACTAGAAGTTCAGATTTATTGCCGTTGAGTTTGAGGAAATTAGAGGTGAACCATAATTTGATTTCAGAGAGGCAGAGTGTAAGGGAGGATGGTGGGAGAGTTGAGTTGGGCTTACTGGAAATGTAGAGCTGGGTGTCATCCGCAAAGCAGTGAAACTGGATATTGAATTTGCGGAAGATTTTGCCGATAGGGAGGAGATATACTATGAAGAGGAGGGGCCCCAGGACAGAGCCCTGGGGCACACCTGACTTGACTGGGGAGGGTTCTGAGGTAAAGGATTTTAACTGGATGAACTGAGTGCGGCCAGTAAGGTAAGATTGAAACCAGCTGAGGGGGGTGTGAGTGATGCCTAAGGAAGAGAGTCTATTAAGGAGGATGGGATGAGAAATGGTGTCAAAGGCCGCACTCAGATCGAGGAGAATAAGAATAGAGATTAAACCAGAATCAGCAGCAATGAGTAGGTCGTTAGTGATCTTGATGAGAGCTGTTTCTGTGCTGTGGTGGGGACGGAAGCCAGACTGAAACTGTTCATAAAGGTTATTGCGGGTGAGATGTGAATGGAGCTGAGATGCAACAGTTTTCTCAAGGACTTTGGAAATGAAGGGAAGATGGGAAATGGGACGGAGGTTATTGAAATCATTGGGATCTAAACCAGGTTTTTTTAGAATAGGGCTGACTGAAGCGGATTTGAATAGGGAGGGGACCATACCAGAGGATAGTGAGGAATGAATAATGGCTGTTATAAAAGGGAGCAGAGAAGAAAGGCAGGATTTAACTAAAACTGTTGGAATAGGGTCCAGTTGACAGGTGGAAGGTTTGGATTTGGTGATGTAATCTAATAGTTCTGAGGGATGGGGAAGTTCAAAGGAGGAGAACGGAATGGTGGGTTCAAATAAATCAGGAGAGGGAGGGGAGGAATGAGGTAAAGAGAGATGGATTCCATTGACCTTCTCATTAAAAAACTGAAGGAGAGAGTTACAGGTTTCTGAAGAGTAAAGATGGATGGGTAAGGAGTCGGGAGGCTGAAAAATGCTGCTCATGATGGAAAATAATGTCTTAGTGTTGCTGGAGTTGGACGAGATGAGACCGGAGTAATATTGTGATTTGGCATGGGAGATGGAGTCCTACTACAATTAGACCTATTCTGTGGGTTAAGTTTTCTAAGCAGAGGGACAGTCTAACCCTCATTTTATGAATTTTGTGGAAAATCAAATTAATGATTTTATTGTAAATATCTGAACAGATTATTGTGACAATATAAAATATGTATAATACATAAAGGTCAGAGGTCACTACAATACCCACCGTTAAAGCTGCTTTAGCGAATCTACAGAACACGCTAGGTTTCAAACACAAATACACTCAGCCCTCCCTTCGGGTATCTTCCTTTGATCCACATCCACCAGAACCAGAAATGATAAATGGCCCGTTTTTGTTATGGCGCCTTCCTGGAACCCCCCAAGGCACTTTACAACACAATTAGTCATTCAGCCATTCACATACACATTCACACCCTGGTGGTAATGACCTACATTGGGGCCACAGCTGGCGAGGCTGCCGTACACAGGCGCCACCGGTCCCTCCAACCACCAACAGCAGGCAAGGCGGGTTAAGTGCTTTGCCCAAGGACACGACAGCATTCTCTGGTCAGACCTGGGATCGAACCTGCAACCTTACGATTACTGGACAACCCACTCTACCTCCTGAGCTACCGCTGTCCACTGCAGCGACAGACTGCAGCCTTCCGATTACGAGGTGAGCACTTAACTCCTGTGCCATCGTCACCCCAGAAACCAGCCTTGCCAGAGGAAACGACATAGTGCGAGTCACTGTTTCTCCTTCTCTAATATAACTGAGCAGAAATCCTCTCACACCAGTGGTGTTCTGTTGATAGATACACGAGTGTGTGATGAGTGGAGGACTCAGGGAAGTGTAGTGGTTCGGTGAGACCGACAACCGGATGGTCCAATGGTTGCTTGACCTGCATGTGTATAGCTCCTTTCAAAGCCAGAGGACTCCAAGACAGTTGACTCTACAGTGAATCATTCATTTATTTATACACATATTCATACACTGAGAGACGAGCTACATTGTAGCCACAGCTGCCCTGGGGCATGACAGAGATTTATAGCTATATGTTAGAAGGTTAAGAAGCATGAAAGAAATGTTTCAAGCAAAATTGTTTTCCAAATTTCCTATAACAGCTTTAGATACAAATGTGAAGCATGGGAAGACTTTGTCCTACGTGGTTCCAAATTGCCCTGCGTGAGACACTCCCACATGCAGATCACATCTCCTCACTCAGCTGCTTTCATTCTTTATTTTAGCCAAGCCCCCACAATGTGGCTCAAAAATAGGTCCCAACCCGGAAGTACCAAAAATTGCAGTTCCACCCTCATCCACTAGGGGCTGGTGTCAGAAGCGAGCAAATCCTCATTGACTCCCATGTTAAAAATACCAATTTCACAGCAGAAATAAACATGTTTACAGCCTGGTACCAGAACATGTTTTTGGTTTAAATGATCTAGTTTACACTCATGACAACTCTGAGGAGGGTGAATTTTTTTCTCACTCTTCTGTTTAAGTGTATTAAAAGCCTAAAATTCTGTATACCATAAATCCTCTAATATTGGCCTGTATTCAATTAACGGCCGGGTATCACATTTTGGCCGGTGTCGAAGTCGGCGGAGGTGAATAATGGCCGTTTGTTTATTGTGGCCGGGTGGAATGTGGTAACAAGCAAGTACGGGGGGCGGTTGTGTCATCCATCTCACTTTTGATTTGCCAGTGATAGACCGCGAGGGTAACTTTAACCGTGCGGAGACGAAGAGGAGGCGAAAATTTGATATCAAGTTCAAAGAGAACGTGCTGATAATGCTGCAGAACACTCTGGGGAGCAGTAGCAGGGGTTGTATGAACTAGTCACTAGTTGACTTCACCGCTCTATAGTGACTTGTTATGCCTGTCATCGACTAGTCGCTGTCACGTGATAATGACCGGCAAGATGCAGTCCACGGAAAAGACAGCAGCCTGCTGTCAGCAGGTGACAAGCTCCTGCGCGTCGGGAGGCAACGCGCTGTGCCAGAGCGTCGGTACCGACACCCGCCGTAAAACGGACATTTAACCAAATTGTGACGTTTACCCTCTTGCAATTTAACCTTCCCCTTCCCCTCACCCCCAACCTCACCTTAACCAGCTTGCGCATGCAAAGCTCTGGTTGTTGAAGCGCTCCAGACATCTGCGTCCTGAGCACGGCCACAGTAACATTATCAAATCAGGTGTCGCCACCTCAAAAACTAATTTAACACGCGATCGTTCATGTCGGCTCATTTCCTTTCATGTTTTCTGTCTTTTATTCTTTTATTTGTGCCTGATGCGTTTCGCTGCTGTGGATCGGGGTGCATCACCTGTTCTGTCCTCGGTGACGCACCTCGCTGATGCGGCCGGCGAGCACTCCGCTGTTTTAGCGGTCGGTAGATCTTTTAGAACTGCAGTTCAAAGGTAACTCATGAGGTGAATATATATGAACCCAGGTAGCAGTTTCTCTTTAGGACTGAGAGGAGATGCAGGAAGATAATAAACAGGCAGGACAGAAAAATAGTCAAATAAAAACAAGTTAGTTTTTGTACCTGCTGGTTGCAACAAACAGACACCATTGAAGGTAATCAGAAGTGAGGAACAGAAAATGAAATAATTATTTTAATGTTTAGAGCAGCAGGAACTCCGAGAGGCTGCAGGCGCATCAGTGAGTTTGCGGCCGCTGCGCAGGGGGAGGGGGGAGAGGGCTGAAGCAGGGGGAGGGGGGAAGGGCTGAAGCAGGGGGAGGGGGGAGAGGGCTGAAGCACGGGAGGGGGGAGAGGGCTGAAGCAGAAACTACCGTTGTTAAAAGAAATGTGTTGAACTTTGAAAATGTGGGCGCAATTTTAATTGTCAAAAACGTCAAAATCCCCAGCGAACCATTAGTTCAATTTGCTCAAATAGAAATTGAGGCCTGCCTCTAATTCTGGCCCTCCTTCCAATAAAGGCCGGGAGCTTGATGAGCTTGAGTCAAATACAGGCCCGGGCCTGTATTAGAGGATTTACGGTAATTAATGAGCATCAGACCCATGTGACCACAGAGCTAGCTCCGGGGAAAGGCCTCAGTAGAGCCTCGGTCTGGCCTGGAAACTGTTCCAGGATTTTGAGTCTCTGTGTTTGTGTATTCTTGTTTGGATATTTTTGTGCAATTGTTGGACAAAATGACTTGCTGTGGCATTAATTGCACTAATAGAGCGTCCAAGGAGTCTCCACTTCATTTTTTTTCGGTAAGTAAAATTATATTTATGTATTTTAGGTCACTGCCGAGCTGAGCTTAGATTTTAACATGTACTGTTTAACCATGACATTTAAATGTAATAGGGTAAAACCCAGTGCATTTAACATAATGCTGCACTTTAGAAAATGGGTTGAAATATAACATGTTGGTGGAGCTGGGTTCCCACTATCGGCTTGTGGAGCTCTCGGAGACCTCTGTGTTCCACCCGGTTTTACCCAGCGGTCAGCCCAGCGTATCTCTGACTCAGAAGCTCTGGTGTTGTACACAGTTAACTCCGGTTGTAGCTAGGTTGCTACCTCCGTTAGCTTAGCTCCCACCTCTGCGTTAGCTTTGGGTTAGCTTCAAGTTAGCTTGTAGCTAGTTCGACCGGGTGTCGTCTGTTGATCCCAGCCTTTCAGACCCACCCTCAGCTCCTCCTCTCTTCCCTTTTATGGAATTGTCTGGGCTTGACGGAACCTGTGACACGGTCAAAATGGCGGTGGTGGCCACCTCCCATTCTAACAGAAAACTTGTTATTGGAGCCTATGGAAACCCATTGTACAATATTTATACGTCGATGATTTCAGCACACTCATTCTCGTTTTGGTTCTAGCCCTCCCTATTGACCCTTTGCACCGATGTCACCTAATCACGTGGGTCCATGATGGTGGACAGCAAAAGCATGTAAACAGCGAGCGACACGAGTACGAAACAAAGGGAAAAGTAGAGCCTGAAATTGTTTTTGTGATCAAAACAAAAACAAAACTCCTCCAGCATTCCTTCAACTGGTTCATGCCCAGTTCAGTTATCAGAAGAAGTAGCGCATCTAGCCGTATGCTAACTAGCTTACCAACGTTAGCATAAGTTCTCTCTGCAGCTGGTCACCGATGTAAACGTGTTGCTGACTTTTTCTAAATTCACCCCTCTGGATCTATAACTTTATGTTGTAAACAGCGTTTCACTTCACACCAAAGCTGATTGTTAAAAGGTCCGGATCCCTACCAGCTTCTGTTACTGGTGGTGTTACCGGGTTCAGCTGCTGCTCTCACACCAGAATGAGAAGATCTCTGAACGCCGACGCTCATATAAATAAATAAATAACGTCATTTTAACACGTAACCATACATCGGAGCTTTAATATTGTTAATAATCGTCTCTCTTTACACTAGAGTGGACGGAGCGCAGCCTCCGTGGTGAAACACCCGTCCATCAGGATTATCAATAACCAGTATAAACACATCACATTTATCCCTGTCCCTGTCTTCCTCGTGGAATAAATGAACGTTAATCTTACCCGCTAAAAGCATGTTCGCTGCTAATCTGAGGCCTGCTAGTCCGACTGAGGACAGAGATGAACTGCAGCGATCGATCAGTCTCCATCAAAGTTATCAAAAACGAAACGAGTTGAGTTTACGTCCTTGTCTCTCAGTGCAGCCGACCACGCAGCAGGCTGAAACCATTTTACTGTCACATCAACTCAATAAAAGCCATAAAAGGCTACAAACTGGCTTGTTTTGACTAGCTTCACTGGAGCTTCTACGGGTGTAAACGGTCTTTTTGCCGTCCATCATGGCGAAGGGGGCGGCCACATGAGTGGCGTGATGTCACGTGCAAAGGCTCAATAGGATCTACACACTCACCTGTGACCTTTGAACACCTGGTTCCCTTCACTCTCAGACTGGAAGGACTTTTCTCGGCAGAGATTCTGTTAAAAAAACACAAATAGTTAAAATGAACAACCTTCTGCAATTATGACAGCAGGTGGAGGACATGGAGCACTAGACTGAGGATGTCTAAATATGACAACTCATAATTGTGACCATGCCAAGCACAAGTGAAAAGTAACAGTAACAATGAACAGAAGATGTGTAACCACGACTAGGTGTACCGAGGAGACATAGAACCATGAAAATGATGACACTGTGAAAAAGGGTAAACATGTAGCTGAAACTTGTCAGTAAGAAAGTAAATAACAAATCTATATTACTCTGTTCAGAAAAGAACCAAATCATACAACATAAACTCACCTGGCTGCAGAGTGAAACTTGAAAAATGTTTCCATCGCTTCCCCCACAAAACAAGTAGTATTCACTGGGATCACAGGTCACAGACATTATCTCCACATCAAACAGGATGGACAGAAGTAGCTCGCCCGATGACAATTCCCACACCTGGGAGGGTAGATAGAGGATAAAGAAACGTGCATCACGTTTTCCTGAGCCTAAAACTTTCTCCATTTCTCTGTGTCATCTTAATTCAGCTGTAGAAAGCAGGTGTGGAACATCTGCAGCTTAAGTTTAACTTGTACTTCACATCTGCATGGGTAAGGAGACAGGCAACACCATTATGCATCAGCATCAGGCTCACAGAGGCTGACGGAGATGTACCCAAATTTAAAAATATCTGTCAAACGGAAAGGAGACTGCAAGCTTGTGATTGGTCAGGACTAGCTTCATTTTAATTTGTCAACAGCACCGCCCTTTCCACTTGAAAAATAACATATTTAGCAGCCAGGGCCGTTGCTAGCAATTTTGGTGCCCTAAGCACAAAGGCTTCGTGGTGTATTGTTTTCTCTCTGTAAACATGCTGTTGACTTGCTTTGCACATCTTCTAATTGAAATCTGTCTTTATCATATATGTATATATATATATATATATATATATATATATATATATATATATATAATTTTTTCATAAGCTTGCGTTTGGTGCCCCTCCCCCCGGCGTGCTGCCTTACGCGCTGCGCGGGGTGTGCGGAGTGCCGGCGCTGTTACCAACAGACACGGAACAGATTTGACAGGGACCAAGCAGTCAGACATTACGACAAAGGTGTAAAAAAAGTAATTCTCTTTTTATTTTCCCTAAATAATCAACAAAAAATCCATAAAGAAGAAAATATATCAAAAAAGGGCCCAAAATCAAAATGGCAACTACAATAAACTTAAAGGTAACAAAGAATCAAACCATTCAGCTAACTCACAATGAACACATTAGGGATTTATACAGGAAAAAGGAATCCAGGTGAGAATAAGACTTCTCTTAAAGCGTGGTTTATCTAGTAAACATCGGCGTGATCTTCTGGCTTCTCCTTCTTTGTTTGGCGACCTGAGCGCCACTTCCACATTCATACCAGGCTGTGTTGCGGAGCGATTTCTCCATCCAAGTTTGTTAAAGGCACAGTCTGCAACATTTAAATGTAGAATAACTTTAAAAACGTTTGATTTTGACCATCTGACACAATTTTATTAAAAAAAGTAAATAATCTTTAATATTTCAATTTTCTCCTAAGTCCCTCCCCTGCCCTGTAGAGCTCAGCCAATATTTCTGCAAGCCTAACGCGTTGACCAATAGCGCTGCGTTTCCACCAGGGGGCAGCTGTCAATCATCGAGCACGAGCAGGTCTCAGGGTGCACAACAGTGTCACGCGCCTCACTCGGCTCACTGCAGAAGCAACAAAACCCCAAATTACCGATTCCTCGACTGCCTTCCACATCTCAAAAAACATTTAAAAAGTTTAAAAGCCCTTCTTCAAAAGTGGCTGTAAGATGTTTAAGACAGTCGAGTAGATTTTACATTGGATTACGATGGAGAGATTTTCGTGATCTACACGGCCTGAAAACGGATGAAGAGTTGGCAAAGTATCTTTTAGACAGGTAAGTTATTTATTGTTTTTCGGATAAATTTACTTATAATCTTTCTTTCACTAAAAGAAGTAATAGAGCAAACAAGCTTTGTATGCTTGGTGTCCTATTGGCCAATGTAGCATTAGCTTGAATGCTAAGTCGACATGAATTGATGCTAGTCGAACTATTTATGCTATATTTTGAAGAAGTTTGAGTAACGAAAGGGGATTTTAGTTTTTTGATTATATGGGAGCTAATGATTAGTGTGGTGTTTAACTATAGGCCACATCAGTATATTGTTTTAAGCTCTTGTTTATAACTTCCCCGTTACCGGGGTTCGGTTAGCATCTTGAAAGCTGAATTAGGTTTTACACTTGCCTGAGCTGCATGTTTGATTAAAATGAGTAATCAGCAGCTCATGTAGCACTTGTAGAAGTCTGAGGAGATGATTCAGCAGTTAGAATTAGGTGTGATTGATCAGGAACGTATCCAAAACCTTACGTTTCCATTAGCACTGAAAGACATATTGTGCTAACCTGGGTGGGCCACGTGTACAGATTACCGTCTGAGTTTGTGGTCTTACCTACGTGAATACTCCATATTAAAATAAAAGGAATGATAATCAGCTCGTGCAGAAATCTGTGAAGGCTGGGGAGACTTGTTTAGCTTGTGATCACTAATTTTTGGGCTTTGTTTTTTACAGTCATCAGTCCAAATATGAAGCATCAACATCTACACCATTGAAACGCCAACTGTGTATTTCTCCAACACCAGTGCCAGCTGTCTAGCATTCATGGAGAATCATCTGAAAGGTAAATAGCTGCGTAAAAACCTCTACCAGGAATATTATAATTTTGCCTCTGTTTGTTTTAAGTTAGTGGTGGATTATTTTGAAAAAATTCTAGAAATGGGATAATGAATGACTATAAAAAATGTATAGAAATAAATAGTAAAACTACATTTTATATAGCGCCTCTCAAGATAAAACTCTTGAGGCACTTCACAACAACAAAATTAAACATATTTTAAAAAATTATATTTTTATTTCAAAGTGTATGAGAAAAAATAACACAATTGTGTTTTTAAAATGTAAAGAGAGAGACAGGAAATTATTTGTAAAGAAGGAATTCAGTGGATACAGAGAAATGCGTAATAAGTAGAGTGAGAAAAATAAGGAGAGGGTGATGATGACGGCCAATAGACTAGGTCTATTACCTTCAAAATGACAAAATATGTATTGATTCTAATCATATTCTTGTGCTTGTATTTTATTTTCATAGGGATGATAATTTGGAGGAGGTGATGGAACAAGGTGAAACTAAAAAAGAAGGATCTTCACAAATGTAAGTACAAGGTTGTATCTGTATTTGGCTGTCACATTTGTCAGGAAAAGTAAACAATAATTAATTTTTTAGGTTATCTTGTGTGGGAATTGAAGCAAACATTGACGAGGAAGAGTTCAACAATATTCAAAACTCTGTGTAAGTATTCAGATGTTAATAAAATGTGTCTAATTTTCCATACTAAAAACTTTATATTGTGTATATTCAGGATAGAGTCATCAGATGACACATGGTCACCAAACAGAGAACCAGAAGTTGATTCGTCTTCAGAGGATGATGAAACCATCGAGATGGACAGCGGTACTGATGACGGTGGTGATGAGGACTACACACCTTATATACACATAAGGTAATTCCTTTCGTTTAACATTCTATAAAACTGCAATAGCGCATAGTTAATAAAAAGCTTTTGTTCACAGGACTGGAGCAGCATTACAAAAAACATTACAACTTGAGACTCTGCAAGAAATTAACATAGAGGATACAGTTCATGACTGTAATATCCCAGAAGCAACTGAGCGACATTTGACAAGCAAGAAAGGTCTTCCTCGACGCTAAAAGCTAAGGCCTGAGGATCCAAGGCGTTATGGTTTGCTGTCCGGAGTTCCTGCACCATCAACAGAGGAACTTCTACAACACCTACGGACTTGTGGTGATGGTAAAATAAAACATTATCTGCCTTACATCTTCCACACAATAGTCCATTGCTAATTGAGTTTATTTTTTATTTACAGGTAAAACTTTGCCACAGACATAGGTGTTGGGGGAGGCAAGAGAAAACCCAAAACCTTCTTTATTTTTGTTTCCTGTGTTTTTTTTTTTTTTTGAAAATAAAGATATATTTTGGGGAAATAAGTACTAATAATTTAAAAATTTATGTAAAATGTTGGAGGTAGACATAATTTTTTGTTGTTGTGCAGGAGTTTTAAATTTATGGTATTTTTACAAATGCAACACAAAGTTGTGCTTTAGAACCCTTTATTAGAGCATCAAACAAAAATATATAAAAACAAACTTATGTAAAATATCAAATATATACATTTATTTACGATCGTCTTGGAATAAAACCAGTGTAGTTACCATTGGGGTCAGGGAATTTTGCAGAATAAACTCCTCCATGTGTGGTACAGTTGAAATACATGTCTGGGGAGGCTGTTGGCAGCATTTCTTTTCCAAATCAGTTGGCATATCTCTGCAGTGGGAGCATACACACCATGAAGGTTGATTGGGTGTTGGAGGTGTTGTGGCAGGTGGACCAGAGAGGGCAAGTACATCAAAGAGAACACCAATGTCTGTCCAGCACCATAGTAAGGATGTCAATAGCCTGCTGAGGGTTCAGGTTCTGTATGTGTTGCTACAAAAGTGGAAAGAGATGCTACAGCAACAGTTTTTAGGATCATTTAGTGTAATTTTGTTATGCTTACACGTTCAAAGTCTATTCGCTCGGAACAAAGATTCCGAACTCGAGAGAGATCTTCATCTCCAAGGTCCACAGCTGAGTGTCTCACCCTTCTTCGGCCTCTGGATGTACCACGGCTTTGAGATGATGGTGGGCATCTCCTTTTTGCACCATGTCTTGAGGATGCAATAGGAGGTTCAAACTCTTCCTCAGAGGATTCCTCAATCACTGAACTCTAAATTGTATTAGAATTAAAAAAATTATACTAATATAAAAAGTACTCTTGCATATTAATCAATGTTGACACAGATCAGGTTTACATCTAGTCAAAATTTGGGCTAAACCAACAATAAACAGAAACCCTATGAAAACAACCATGATTATAGGAGAACTACAAAGAATGCAGTGTTTATTCATGATTTCCACATAAATTATTTATATGCTTTGATATATTCATCCCATCTTGAATGGCAAAGCAATTAAAAATAAGCTAGTTACTTGCAATAAAATGCTAACAATTTGATAGGATTAATTTTATTTACAATATAGATTGCCAACTGTTACTGGTATTTTAAAATATAAATATATTTATAGATATTCTTTATAAAATGCCTTTTGTAAACAGTAAGTGTTTAATGTGCTGGTTAAATACAACTTTCTTACCTCAGATAACTCCATTGCTAACACTAGCTCAGCTCTATTACAAGAAGCAATGCTCCGATGTTGACTCTGCTTTTCCTGCCCGTGCACATTGGGAGGTGTGGCTTTCGGCTCTTTCAGGAAGGGCGGGGGAATGAGCAACAGCCGTTCGAATTTAAAAATCTCCTCCTCCTCACCCTGACGGCGTCATCCTGCGGACTGTGCCTTTAAGGTTGGTTTATCCGTATTCCTCAGTGGTTTCTCCTCCTGTTCCCTCCATAAGTGGTTTTTATAAACACCGTGGATCTAACCCTGCTAATTTACGTCCACTAACTCCAGCTGTTTCTGTAGTTTCTGATTCCTCCACCTCACTCAGCATGGCTCTATTAAACACCCGCTCTGTTAACAATAAGTCCTTCCTGCTCAATGATCTAATTCTCTCTAAAAACCTGGATTTTCTGTTTCTGACTGAAGTTTGGCAGCAAACATCTGATTATTCTGCTCTGATTGAACTCTGCCCCAGTGGTTATTCTTTTCTTAGCCAGCCCCGGGGTTCTGGTCGTGGTGGAGGCCTAGCTGTTGTTTTCAGAGACCATCTTCCATGTAGCTCTACAACCTCTGGTCACTGCTTCCTTTGAACCGCAGCTGATTAAAGTCGGGCGTAAGGACCCGTTCTACTGTGCTGTGGTCTATCGTCCACCTGGTCCAAACAGTTCTTTCCTTCAGGAGTTTAGTGACTTCCTATCCTCCACTGTGAAGCTGTCCAGACTGGTGATTGTTGGTGACTTTAACATCCACGTTGATGATCCCTCTGATCACTTTGCCATGAATTTCTCCAGCCTTATGGACTCCTTCAGCTTTACCCAGCATGTTTCTGGCCCCACACACACCAGGGGGCACACTCTAGCCCTTGTTTTTACCCTGAGTCTAAATGCTGACAGTGTTTGTCCTGAGGACGTTTATATTTCAGATCACCATTGCATTTTCTTTAGCTTGTCAGTTTCTGTGTCCCCATCTCTTGCTCGCCGTATGGTTGTTCTAGTTTTCTTAATGAGAATATATATGAGATGAGAATGAGAATATATTTACCTTCAACTGAACCATGTTCAGCGCTTTGGGCTTCCTGACAGGGTTGCGGAAGGCGCTTTATAAATAAAGCTTTGATTGATTGATTGATTGATTGATTGATTGATTGATTGAGAGCACAGCTAGCAAATTTTCTGCTGCTTTTAATCCACCCTGTTCTTCTGATAACGACCCAGATTCCTTAACTTCTCAGTTTAACGAGGACTGCCTCTCCATTCTGGACAACATCTGTCCTGTCAGAACCAGATCAGTTCCTGCAGTGAACCCTACTCCCTGGTTTAACGACAACATTTGCAGCCTGAAGCGTCAATGCAGAAAAATTGCAGATTATTTTTAAGTTATTTTTATTACATAAAAATCTTGTCCTTGTGAAACTCCTTGGGATTTTGCTGGATATGCGCTAGATATTTATGTTTACTTATTTTGCAAATGCTTTAATCAAAAGCGACGTACAATAGTTAACCTAATGGGCATGTTGTGATCTGTGGGGGAAATCAGAGTACCCGGAGGAAACCCACCCATGCATGGGGAGAACATGCAACTCCACGCTTAAAGTACGTAACCGGGTTTTGAACTTGCAACCTCCTTGCTTCAAGGCAACAGTGCTAACAACTGCACCACCATGCAGCCCGTGAAGATAAAATAATGTTTCTATATTATCATTAAGGATTTGTCAGAGCGTGCCCTTGGGAGTAAACTCATTTCCGTGATCGTGCTGACAGGAGACCCGTCTGGAGCTATGCTGGGATTTGGGACCCTTGATGAAGCAACATAAACCGCTAAATCCGATTCCAGTCCATATTCTATTTTACAACCATGAGAACCCCCCAAAACCACCTCTGCTCATTGATAGCACGTGTGTTGTCATGGTAACCAGACTGAATGACAGCCAAGAGGCTGCACTCAGATATTTCCAAATAAAAATTGGCTGCATGGTGGCGCAGTTATTAGCACTGTTGCCTTGCAGTAAGAAGGTTGCAGGTTCAAAACCCAGCTTCAAGCACAACAGCTTCAAGCACAGTTTAATAGTGGTCGTAGTAAGCAAGTCTCAGTTTCAACTGTGAAGAGAAGACTTGGAGCTGCAGCTTTGACAGGATGAGTTGTAGCAAGAAAGCCACTCCTAAGACATCAGAATAAGAGAAAGAGGCTTGCCTGGGCCATGAAACACCGCCATTGGACTACTGAAGACTGGAAGAAGGTAATATGGACTGATGAATCCAAATTTGAAATTTTCGGTTCATCACGCAGGATCTTTGTACGCCGTCGAGTAGGTGAAAGGATGGTTTCACAGTGTGTGGCAGCCACTGTCAAACTTGGAGGAGGAAGTGTCATGGTCTGGGGCTGTTTTGCTGGATCCAGGGTCAGTGACTTGTATAGAGTGAGAGGCACACTTAACCAAAACGGCTACCACAGCATTCTCCAGCACCGTGCAGTACCCTCTGGTATGCACCTAGTTGGTCAGAGGTTCATTCTACAGTAAGACAATGACCCAAAACATAAGTCCAAGATATGCCAGAACTACCTCAGGAAAAAAGAACATGATGGTAAGCTTGTAATCATGAAGTGGCCAGCACAGTCTCCAGACTTAAACCCCATGGAGCTGGTTTGGGATGAACTGGACAGAAGAGTGAAAGCAAAGCAACCTACAAGTGCCACACATTTATGGGAACTTCTGCAGCAGACATGGAAGAACTTTCTGAAGAATATTTGATTTCTGTTGTAGAAAGAATGTCACGAGTGTGTTCAGCTGTTATATCTGCCAAAGGTTGCTACTTTGATGAGCCAAAAGTTTAGAATACATATTGGTCTATAAATTAATTCCATGATTTCTTGCTTATTTGTACTATACATTCATTTCAGAGTGCAATGTGACATTAAACTGCATCATTTACAATAAAAAACTGGGAAAATTGGGGCGTTCTAAAACTTTTTTTATATATAAATATATTTATTGCTTTTATTGACTTACAAGTTAAACATTCAAACATGACTGAAGGAAAAATAAAGAAAGGTCTAAACATAATAGGATACATAACTGAACAAGAACAATTAGTCAGCTCTTCACATTTACAGACTTCTCATGTCATGGACATCTCCATCTCTTGGGTTTCTAACTCTGAATCTCTTATGCTGGAAGAGGCAGTAGAACAAACCCACGGCGGAGTACCAACTGAAGGTGAGAGGAGGACAGAAAGTTTCAGCTCCGAAGCAGCTGTAGAATCGGGTCCCACCTGTCATGAAACACATCCACTCCATTTTCATTACAGTCTCAACTTTTCGAGGTGAAGCACATTTGCCACTTCCCTTAGCCACATTTCGTGTGTGGGTACAGCATCCGTCTTCCCATGCTCTTAGAATCGGTTTTAGGCAACCACAGTTCCGAATAGGATTGTCTTCTTCTGATGTTTGTTCAAGTCCAGTAGGGAAGTTGTTGCCCCAAGTATAGCAACCAACGGATCGGGTTTGCGGTCTTTCCCATAAGCCGATGAGAAGCATTGGAAAATATTCTCCCAGAAAGTGTGAAGCTTTCTACAAAACCAGAATAGGTGCGTGTGGTTTCCGATATCTTATGTTTATTCATTTAGCAGACGCTTTTATCCAAAGCGACTTACAATTTTTTATAACCTATAGGGCATGTTGTGATCTGTCGGGGAAACCAGAGTACCCAGAGTAAACCCACTCATGCATGGGGAGAACACGCAACTCCACGCAGAAAGGCCGCAGCCGAGCCGAGTTTCGAACCTGCAACCTTCGTGCTGCGAGGCAACAGTGCTAACCACTGCGCCACCATGTAGATTTGCATCTATTACATAAGGGTGAAACCTCCGGATAGAAACTATGCAGCTTTTCTCTGGAGTAATGGAGTCTATGGACTAATTTAAATTGCAAGAGGTTGTGTCTGGTGTTAACAGAACAACTGTGTATGCTTTTCAGGTGGACATCCCACTCATCGTCTTCTATTTGTTTATTAAACTCGTCGGTCCTTGCTTGTCTAATGTTAGACGTGTGTGGTTGAATGTTGTTATATTTAGGATTTGATAGAAAAAGGAGACTGCTCCCTTAGAATCTGGCTTGAATTTATTTATTTGCTCTAAAGTCTCATTTGCCTCCGGCCTCTCGAAGTCCAAAATATGCATCCTGACGTAATCTCGGATTTGAAGAAATCTAAAAAACTGGATCCAGGAACATCATATTTTGCCCTGAGCTGCAAGAAAGAGACGAATGCCCCATTAATGTACAAGCCCCCGATATTATGAATACCTTTCTGTCGCCATAGCTGAAAATGATTACCTGTTAGGCCTGGTAAAAAGGTGTGATTTTCGCAGATAGGGGAGTCTAGATAAACGTTTGGAGCTTTAGTATGATGTTTAATTTGTTTCCAGATTCTCAGAGCATTACCTACAACGAAACTGTTGTTAAACTGTACTTTTTTGACTGTGGTGGGGCTGTTAAGTAGAGCAAGTAGGGATGTCTTATTACAAGCTCTCCTTTCAATGTCCAGCCATGCAGGGCAAGAGACAGAATCTGAAGCGGGGCCTTTCTTCCACCAGGAGAAAATGGTTAAATGTACTGCAAGATAGTATAACCTGAAATTTGGCAAGGTTAAACCTGCCTTTTCTTTTGGCTTAGATAGATGCACTTTAGAAATTATGGGAGTTTTGTAACTCCAGATAAAAGGAGTGATTATAGAGTCGAACTGTTTAAAATATGATAATGCAATAAAGCATGGGATAGACTGAAAAAGGTGGAGGAACGGGGTAATACAACCATTTTAATTGCATTAATCCTTCCCACCAAGGTTAACGGGAGGCTTTTCCAAAAATCAATGTTAGTTTTAAGCTGTACAATTTTGTTCTGCCAGTTTATCTGAAGTAGATCATCTGGATTTCTTGTGACAGTGATACAGAGATATGTGACCTTATCATGTGATTTTTTTAAGCGGGACTGATCGTAAGTATGTCTCATCAACTGTTGTTGAGATAGGCATAAGTTCACTTTTCTCCCAGTTAATAGAGAAATCAGAGATTTTGCCGAATTTATTAATAAGAGTTAAAAGTACGGGTGTTGTCTCCTGCGGTTTCGAAATGAACAAAAGAATATCATCCGCATATAGTGAGAGGTGATGTTTATACCCTAAAGTTTCAATGGGGAAGGTCATGGGATTCTGCCTAATACTTGCTGCGAGCAGCTCGATGGTGATTGCATACAAAAAAAGGAGAGAGAGGACAGCCTTGATGCGTTCCTCTTTGTATTTCGAATGGAGGGGAGATATTTTGATTATTAATTACTGAAGCGTATGGTTGCAAGTAAATAGTCTCAATCCATTTCATGAAGTGATGGCCGAAACCAAACTTTTGGAGTGCAAACATCATGTATGACCACTCAACTTGATCAAAGGCACGCTGTGCATCTAAAGCGATAACAACTGCGTAGTCTAAGGCTTGCTATAAAGAATGTTAAAAAGGCGTCGCAGATTGAAGTACGTGTGTAAAGGATCCACCATCAGTCCCCCCTTTGGCAGGTGGTGTTCCCACCGCAGGGTGCGGAGTCTCAGGTGGTGTGTCACTGCAACCGCCAACTCCCACTAGGGTAGGTGGTTTTCCCACCACAGGGTGGAGTGGTCCTGATGCAGAGATGACGCAGACTCTCTGGATGTCACTGGCCTCACTGGTACTGGATCCACTGGTCAGACTGGCGGCGCCGTTGTAGTTAACAATGCCTAAAGAGGGAATGAGGTCCTCAAGAGACGCCAAGGGCGTCGGTTGAGTCAACCGAGTTCGGAGTGTCCAATCACTGAGTGAAATGACAGCCTTAAAGCGTTGGAGCAGGTCCCCTCCCAACAGGAAAGGAAAAGCTTCAACGTTAGTTACAAACACTGGATGGCTCACGGAAATGTCTCCCACTGTAAAGTTGAGGAACACCATGTTCGACAAGGTCATTTGAGCTGAAGAGAAAGGATGGATGTTCACGGCGCAGGGCGTGAGTCCTAAGACACGACCCTGTGCAACTGCAGTCATGTGGACCTGCTCCCAGAGATAACTGGACATGATGGTGAAATCTGAACCGGAGTCCATGATGCCCTCACATTGAAATGCCCCTTCAAGCGTCACCGGAATGTGAGGTTTCTCATTAGGACCATCACGGATGATTTTGCAGAGAAACCTTAGTGGAAGTCTGATCGGTGAGCTAGGCTCGCCGGGTCTGGTGGCAGGTGCTAGAGGACCAGCCCAGATGGAAGCAACCACACCAGACCTCGCCGAGGTCTCAGGTGTTCGCGGACACACCGTTGTGGCAGGCTTCGCCTCTGCAGGATCTAATGCTGCAACCAAGCCAAGCGCAGGTTTGGCAGGTGTCGGCAGATCGCAGAGATGCACAGAACCAACTCACATTCTGACGAATCTTTCAACAGGTCAAGAAGTGTGGCACCCAGAGCGTGAATTTTTCCAGGAGATTGGCTCCTAAAATCAGTTCTCAGCCTTGGGGCAGGACTGTAGTCCTTGCGACCACTATGCAGTGAGTTCCGGCCAGAGGGAGCGTGGCTCTCACCTCTGCGAGGCGACTCTCTCCTGGAGGAGTATGATGAACTCTCCTTTTCTTTAAAAGAAACACGATGTTTATCACGACCAAGTCGTGGTGACTTAGGGTCCCCTTCACTGTCCGAGGTCTGTTAGAATTCTGAGGCTTGTTATTAGGAAAGACTTGCGGCTTGGAGTTGTTATTGGATTTCTGGGCCTGTTGTTTAGCAACATTTTAGCGATTTTTATTTTTACGAGTCCCTGATGCAGTCCCTTCGAGTCGCAGCGTGGAGGGGTCTGTCACCACCGCCAGAACCGAAGGGGCATGCAAATTCTTACTTGATTCTTTAAACCACCTAAAGGCACAACTCGCCATTCTCCTGAGCTCCTCCAAGGGTGTGGTTTTAGTGTCTACCGTACCCATGTAGGGGCTATACTGAGCATGTAGATTCTCAATGAAAAGCTCCTTGAAACCTTTTTCATCTCCCATCCCCTCCTTACATTCCGTACCGAAATACGCGTCAAAGAGGCGTAGATAGATGGCTTGTGGGTCCTCAGAACGACCCTGTTTGACAGACAAAGCTAACCGTAAATCAGCCTCCTTAGCATCATAAGTGCACTCTTTTTGAATTGCAGCTTCCAGCCAGTTATAATCATTTGCAATCGCATTACGCTGGCGATCGATGAACAAACCCCCGGCATCGGAGGTTAACCTTATCAAAAAGATCTTGTCCTCCAAGGTCATTCCCGGACATGTCTGAAAATGATGCCGGAGGTCACTCAGGTACATGTCAACCGGGTATGAATTACCTGGTCAAGGGTTGAATCTCTTGACACTACGGGACATCCCGTAGATGTCAGCCATAGACACAGGTGAGTTCGGTTGGGCTGGCTGGAAAGCTGGCACAACCATCGCAGCAGCACCGGGAGGTGCAGCAGGAGGGTATTGTTGTGCAGCCAGAGGGTGTGGCTGGGCTGCAGGCACATATGGATGCGCTGCAGGTGGGAATTGATAAGCTTGAGGTGGATATTGATTAGCTGGAGGTGGATAAATATGGCCTGGCTGAGGAGCCAGATGGGCTAGCTGAGGAGCTAGCGCTGGCTGAGGAGCCAGTCCCACCACAGCAGCAGCAGGTGCAACCCCTTTAGCAGCAATAGCAGCAGGTGGTGGAGGTGGAGGTGGTGGAGGAGATGGAGCAGTGGGTGGAGGAGGGGCTGGAGCAGGTGGTGTCGGGGGGAGTAAAGAGGTCTGCCTTTCTCCCCTGAGTACGGAAATCTCGGATTTTAAATCATCAATTTTATTCTCTTGTTTTCTTACCTGATCCACAGCAGCAGTGAGACTAACCGTCAGGTCATCTGCCTCCCTCTGAGCTTAAATTAGCTCATTATCTGCCCTGATTTTCTTCTCCAGCAACATTTCATTTTCTCTCGGAGCTTCATTCAGCTCTTTCCTGCCCAGATCCTCGTCAGAGTCGGAACCGCAGGCTTCTTCTCTTGTCTTTTGTTCAGAAAGTGTGTGCGTAGTACTTTGTGTCTCCAGATGAGCAGTAACCTCTGTCCCAGAGATGAGCTAGCAGAACAGCAAATCCCACCAGGTTCTCTGTGTGGGCTGTTGGTTTTACCTTCTCACCTTCTATGGACCAATTATTCACGTGTGCCAGCAACATACCTACCAGATCATCTGCTGAATAATTCTGCAGGGGGTCACCAAAACAATGAGCAGTCATGCTGGTAACACCTACACATACTGTCACAGCATCAATAATCTGTCTGCCCACAGTGGGAGAACACAATTGTTCCTGATTTAACATAATTCAAATCACAAGTGAGTTTTACCAAAAAGAAGTGTAATATACAAAAGGTGCCACGAGATGGCGGCAGAGTGCCGGCAATAGTGAGGGCGGGGGTAACTTGCATCACCTGTGACGTCACGACGTTGCTGGCGTCAGGATTTCCTAAAAATGACTGATCAACTAGATTGTTTTCACAACACAAATGTCAGAAAACACAGCTAAAATGTGCTTGAATGCTGTCGGAGCTTGTCTCGTAGGAAATAGCGAATTTGGGACACAGACAATGCTGTGTCAGGCGGTTGACAAAGCTGTCGGGTTTGCGAGGCCCGGCTGTCGAACCAAAGCAAGAGTTAGCAGCTTGGCTGTGCTAAGCTAGTGGGACCTGGAGCTACCAGGATTTTGGTCCAATTCTCTCGTAGAATTGACCTGCCCGATTAACGATGGACCTGCGTTGAAGCGCTCGTGTTAATTTGTCTGACAAATAGTGTTTAATGTGGTCCGAAACTCGCACGCTATTACGTTTAAAGCTTTTAAAGACTGTTAGCACTTCGATGCTAAGTCAAGCTAATGGGGGTGGCGTACCACCTTGAGTCGGCTAAGCGTACTCCTTCAGGTCTAAACCTGGCTAACCCCTGTGTAAATACGGATCTCGTCCGGTATTTGGGTTCGAATCGGTTTCACAGGGGATCAGGCCAGAACCGGGTAGCAAGGACCCTAACCCTACCATGGAGAAGCCTAACCCTAACCCTACCATGGAGAAGCTTCTGCCTCCAGTTACACAAGTAAAACACAATGAACACCACTTCACTCAAAAGACGTGACAGAATCACAACAGATTAAATGACATGAATTTACCTTATAAATGACAGCAGGAAAAACCTGTGCAGATAAAGCTTTGTAGTTATAAAACTCCAATGGCGGAGCACTAGTGATGGCTCAGCCATTGGGTGAAAGAGAGGAATCAGCACGCCCTGTCGGAGGTGACTGGTGTCACCCCCCCTTTCTAGACATAAATGACTGCTCTCTAGTGGCGGATGACGAGATCGTCCAGTCTCCCACAAAACACCAATTTTTGATGGAACTAACTAAACTAGTCTTGGAAAGCTTCCAGGTCACGACAGGTTCATTGGTGTCAGTGAGACCCTGAAGGGGTCGTGAGGTTCAGCTTTTATTCTGAAGGAACCGTTGCGGTCAGGTGTAACTTGCAACAGATTTTATCCAGCTTGTCGAGGTTCTTTTGGCCGAAGAGGTAGTCCGGATGGCCTGTCTGAGATTTCTCTAGAACGCTTTGAACTGAAGAAAAGGTGGCGAGGAATAGTCTTTATGATCATCATATTTTAGGTTACTGGCGAATCAGAATGTGACATGCAAAAGAGGGTTTATACAAGCACCACAGAAAACCACACCTCGTGTCAGAAATGAAGGTTCTGATTGGATCAGACAAAAGGAAATGTGTCGTGTGACTTTAGCATTACGTGTCATCAGTGTCTAGTGCAAATATCCAGGATTATAATAACTTGTAAAATACTACTGACCACAGGATTACAATATCAAGTAATAACATTGTTATTTCACAGATTGATTGAACATCGAAATTTGAAAGGTTAAACAGCTGGCATTTGAATGAGAATAGTTTAACGGGTACATTTTTACAATTGGCTGAACTGTGAATTTAGAAATATTTGCTGATATCTGAAACTGATAGATGAACATATGTTCAGATTTGATATGGGATGGATGAATGGTTGGATGAATGAAATAACGGATGGATTGTTGGATGGATTGTTGGATGGATGTTGGATGGATGGATGGATGGATGGATGGATGTTGGATGGATGGATGTTGGATGGATGGATGGATGGATGGATGGATGGATGGATGGATTGATAGAAGCATGGATGGATTTAAATGTAGATGGATGGATTCCTTAGGCCAAGCCAATCGATTTGATGTCTCACATGCGTGGGTGTGTAATTCCATTTAGCCAGAAGATGATTGACCTCTCTCAACCAATCAGGGAGCTGGGAGGGAGCGGGGCACTTTCGCAAATTCTGACGGTCAATCAAATTGAACTTATTTCTATTTTAATGTACAAACAGTTCAAAAAGATCAAAAACAGGTGTCTGTTCATGGCTCAATTTTCAGCTTTTTATATTCATTCCTATGAGACTTGGTTAAAGTGATTTGTAGTTCCTTGTGTTGCCATGGTAACAGATAACAGGAGTCTGCATTGATAAAGCTATGTACAATAACACATGACTCATTTAAACTTTGAATAACATTTCTATATTAAAGTATGTTGATACAGTTGTGTCTAAAATGTTGTTTAATGTTGTTGCTAAGCATGTTGCCATGGTAACGCAGAACACAATATCAAGTTCATACAAGACTCCTGGGACCAAGCAGGTTGAATTGATGTACCATATGTGTGGGTGCACATTTCCTTTTAGGCTGAAGACGATTGAAAACTCTCAGCCAATGAGAGAGCAGCGAAGGAGGAGGGGGCGGTTCCTGCCTTCTGACTAGTATTAAAATGTCAGCTATGCTGCTAGTTTTAAGTGTAGAAGTGTATAGAGCTAGCTGGCTGGCTGAATGCTTAACAGCATTCAAACAACTAGAGCAGAAAGCACAATAAAGAAATCAGCCATAACAGACCCCTGCACAAGGGAAATCCATATAACGGACTGGGACAACACAAGGATCATAACCACCAAACAACAGAAATATCAAAGATGGACTAAGAAAGCCATAGAAAGAAAAAATGCATACACCACAAATGCTCTAAAATTAGCCGGTATTCCATTACCTACATTAGCCAGTCTTGCTAGCAAAGGGGGTTAAAAAAAAAGGTAAAAATGGTAAATGGCCTGTATTTGATATAGCACCTTCTAGAGTCCTGGAACCCCCCAAGGCGCTTTACAACACAATCAGTCATTCACCCATTCACACACACATTCACACACTGGTGGGGATGAGCTACGATGTAGCCACAGCTGCCCTGGGGCGCACTGACAGAGGTGAGGCTGCTAAGCACTGGCGCCACCGGTCCCTCCGACCACCACCAGCAGGCAACGTGGGTTAAGTGTCTTGCTCAAGGACACAGCGACAGACTGAGCGGGGCTCGAACCTGCAACCTTCCGATAACGGGGCGACCACTTAACTCCTGTGCCACCGTCACCCAAAAAAAGGCCGGCCTCCCATAGTGGCCGGCTTTCTAGGGGTGGTGTTAGTGGTCAAAGTGAAAAATCAGTCTGAAGAGAAAGATAGATGCATTCTGGTCGTGGATTATATAACATCCCTCTTGTTGAAATTAGAAAGTTTTCATCCTGTTTCAGTTTGGTGCATTGATGAACTGATAGATTATCTTTACTTTATTTTAAGTTCTGCTATAAAATCATCAGAGACGTTGATTCACATTCAACAAAAACAAATCAAAACCATTGATGAAACATTTGTTGCTGAACTGTGCAAATCAAATCCTCTAAACTCAGCAATCAGTATTGGTGGTCCTCTGTCTTCATTATGCAGGACACCAGAGTATTCTAGAAAAAACTTTGAAGTATTGAGTCTCTTGAGTGCGTCCCTGAACCAAAAGAGCAAAAAACCTTCTCTGAATCTAGATGACCTAATGAATTATAGACCTATATCTAATCTTTCATTTTCATCTAGTCCTTGAGAAAACAGTTGCCAATTAAGTATGTGAGCATCTAAACACTAATGACCTTTTGCTGCCATTTCACCTCATGGCCTATCAGAATTCCCTTAACTAATGTGTTTTGATGGCAACCAGAAATCTGCAGATTTTAATGAGTCACTTCTCCAGGTCAATTTTCTCACCTTGACAGTCTGGTCCAATGATGAGGAGGCAATTCTGGCCTGAGCTCCCATTCGACCACAGTGCAGGTCTGTGATTGGTAAAGAGTGATGGGAAAGGACATGACGAGGCTCGGGGGTATTGCTTAAATCCATCTGGGTGACACTGAAACACAAGGAAAACAGGTGTAAGACACCCAATCAGGTTATACAAGAAACCAATGTTGTTGTTATGACTGAAATAAAACATCTAGATCAACAGTGAGGAACCCTGGTCCTTGAGGGCCAAAATCCAGCATGTTTTAGTTGTTTCCCTGCTCCAACATTGCTGATTCAGTGGTTGAATCACCTATTTAGCAGTTCATCAAGCTCTGCAGAAGCCTGTTAAACATATGCTGATTAAAATGACCACACTACTATAGCATACTAATTTATTTATAAAGCAGGTTTTAAAGATAGCATGGCAGCTAACCAAAGTGCTGTACAAAAAAGACAAAGGCTTGGACACAAACAACAGAAACATAGTGGAAAACTGCTAAATTTGCTAGAACGCATAAAAGGCACATCATAAATAATCAAGCATAAAACACATACTAAAAATAACAGTCGAAGAGAACAAATAATGGTAAATGGCCTGTAGGGTTCTACAACCACCCAATGCGCTTCAAAGCACAATCAGTCATTCATCCATTCACACGCTGGTGGGGATGAGCTACGATGTAGCCACAGCTTCCCTGGGGCGCGCTGACAGAGGCAAAGTAAAATGAGTAAAAGCACTATCCAAAGTAATTAAGGAAATAAAATTATTAAAAGCAGTTAAATTGCACAAATAAAACCAAAAGGGCCAGACATTTCTGCATAGAAGATACCTCCCAGGTGACTGATGGAAGCTGATGGAGCCAATTTTGCATCTGATGCAGCTTACAGGTTTGCAAAGAAGGTTTGACCTTGAAAGATGGTTCAAAGCCTACTGACCCAGGTTGGCTGGCCCGAGTCAGATGTCAGAACGTAACAATTCAGGAAGTGAATTATTTTTTATAAACGTGTCGTTTACAAATTTTGTTAAATCAGTTTAACAAGTTTAATATGGGCGTTACCAAAAGACACCACTCCTTTCTCAATAGGGATGGGAATCAAAAACCGGTTCTTGTTGAGAACCACTTCCGACTGTCTCAATTCCTTGGAATCATTTGCCTTTTTTTTTTTTACAAACGATTCCCTTTTTGATTCCAGTCGGAATGAATGGCACAACGTTGCGCAGCTTGCGTAAGCTACGTAATGTCTGTGGCATAATTTAACAGCAACAAATATGGCGCCTAAGCAGCACAAACGCTCTAAAGTTTGGGTACATTTTACAAGAAAGGACAACAATAGAGCAACTTGCAATAGTTGCAAAGTTTATATCTCATCAAAAGGAGGAAATACCTCAAACATGCAAAAGCATTTGCACAGAAAACGCGATATCTTTAACGCCAGGGTTTCCTATTTCTCCAACCTGGTGTCCCAGAGCAAAGGGAACCCCAAGGTGCTGTTTAACACCATCAGCAGCATCGTCTCTCCTGCCTCTCCTACAGCCTCCATCCACTCTGTTGCAGACTGTGAGAACTTTCTGTCTTTCTTTGTGGACAAAGTCAATAAGGTTAGATCTAGCATCTCTCCTTCAGCCTTATCGCCGCCTCTCCCGACTCCAACCAGGCCCATCATCCTAGATAGCATTGCTACTGTTTCTTTGCCTGAGTTAACCAAACTAGTTAACTCTATGAAGACCTCTGCATGCCCCCTCCACATCTTACCCTCATCTTTGTTTAAAAGTGCTTTTCAGTCCATCGGTCCCAGCGTGCTCTCTATAATTAATGCTTCTCTGGTCTCTGGTCAGGTCCCTGCTTACTTTAAGAACGCTGTAATCCACCCGCTTCTTAAAAAACCGAGTCTTGACCCCTCTCTCCATAGCAGCTTCAGACCCATCTCTAAACTTCCGTTCATCTCCAAGATCTTGGAAAAGGTTGTGGCTAAACAACTCACAGCTGCTCTTGATGAACATAACATCTATGATAGCTTCCAGTCAGGTTTTCGTAGAGCTCATTCTACTGAAACAGCTCTTCTTAGGGTCTCTAATGACCTTCTGACTCACAGTGATGCAGGGTTCTGGTTCTGGTCCTGCTGGACCTGACTGCAGCCTTTGACACTGTTGACCATCACCTGCTACTGGAGAGGCTGAGAGACTGGGTAGGCCTATCAGGATCTGCTCTGGAGTGGTTCTCCTCTTATCTCTCTGAGCGCTCCTTTTCTGTGGCCGTCTCCAAGTTTAGGTCCTCCACCACCTCTCTTACCCATGGTGTCCCACAAGGTTCTGTGCTGGGGCCTCTGCTCTTCCTCCTCTATCTGCTTCCTCTTCAGCACATCCTGAGCTCCTTCAAAGGAATCTCCTACCATCTTTATGCAGATGACATCCAACTGTACATCTCCTTTAAGCCCCATGAGATGTCTAAGCTGCAGCTGTTACACACCTGCTTAGACTCTATCAAAACCTGGATGGTGGGAGCTTTCTTCAGCTGAATGAAGATAAGACTGAGATCCTCATCTGTGCCCCAGACAAGCTGGTTCCCAAAGTCAGAGACTCTCTTGGTCAGCTTGCTTCTCACACCAAACCTTCCATCAGGAATCTTGGTGTGACCTTTGACCCAGCTCTCACCCTGGATTTTCATGTCAGTTCTCTTGCTTGCTTTTCCTTCTTCCATCTCAGGAATGTTGCTAAGCTGAGTCCCATTCTGTCCCTAGGATACAAGATCGAGGATACAAGCAGCCGAAATGCAGGGTTTCCCTTACATAGGCGTAGCCATGGCGGCCCGCCACAGCTGAAATCCCACCGCCACGCCTACAAGATCCCAAGTTTGTTTTTTTTTTGCGCCGTTTCCCGAAGAAGCAGGGGGAACTACTATGTTGTTGCTTGTGATCACAGCTGGCAGGCAGCAAGGAGGAGCAGGCAGGGCAGGGAGAAGTTACAGCATAAGTTACTGAGTTTAAAATTAGAAAGGTAGCAGTGGATATAATGCTTTCAGGTTTACATGTTTCAATAGCACCACCCTACATATTTGAGTTACTCCTTATGTGCCAGGCAGGACTCTCCGTTCAGGTGACCTACACCTACTACAGATTCCCCGCCAACGCTGCAAAACCCGTGGTGAACGAGCTTTTTCTGTCTGCGCTCCAAAACTCTGGAATGATCTCCCACTGAATATCAGAAACTCCTCCTCCATTGGGGTTTTTAAGTCTCACTTAAAGACTTAGTTTTATTCTCTTGCTTTTACTACCTAGCTATTTTATCGATGGTTTATTTACACTGTTCTTTTACTGATTTTATTGACTTCTCATGGTTCTTTGTGTTTTGCTCTAGTTGTTTTATTCTTTTATATTATTCTTTTAACCCTATATGTTTTTACCCCTGTACAGCACTTTGGTCAGCTCACATGCTGTTTTTAAATGTGCTTTATCAAATAAATGGAATGGAATGGAATGGAATAGCATTAAGATAAACGAGTGTTGACGATCTTGACAGGGTTTCCTCCAGTGCTTATTAGGCCAGGTTCTCCTCCCCCCACCAGGCTAAGCATCACTTATTCATGTAAAATTTATTTATTTTTTCATGTCTGACTTTAACAGCATCTAATACTGTATTACGGTGTGAGCGCAACAGCGACAACTTAAGATCGATGTGTGAGCAGCCTGAGAGGTCGGGTGTTTCATCTGAACCCTTAAAACCTCCAGCAGGCTACGCTGCACTATTGACGTGTTAGCGTGCAGCGCTAACAACTTAGCGACGTGACATGTCTCGGAGAAAGCGTAAAAACACGTTGGACGCTTCTTCTGAAGCAGGAAAATAACACCTCTTCTTAAGCAGAGCACGACGTCGCCTCGGCTCGTTCACGGCCGAGCTGGACTGAGCTCGATAACTGACCCAACACAGCCACTGGGTCGTTGGAGCTGCCCCGTGACTGCCTGATGGAAAACCAGCGGGTTTCATCAGACTCGTAAAGTTTCCTGTTTTTGCTGGGGACCCCCTGTATTTTACCGCTCCCTCCTGCAGCCTTCCCCTATTAAAATTTAAAATGATTCTGTAAATCCATGTATCAATAGAAAAAAATCTCAGCCTCTGCCAGCTGCAGTAAATGTAGTCTCCAAATAATAAATAAGAGGTGCATTCATCTGTGGATCTCCTTTGATCCACATTAGTGATATTCTCAGCACCAGAACAGTGAAGCAAAGAAAGATTCCTGAGTTTGTTAGTAATTTTATTTATTAGGTGCATCTAACCTGTTCTATTTTTCTCTGAAATGAGACCAAATCAGTGCTTCTATGGGTCGTCTCCAATCTGCACTGGAAAATTTTACTTTATTTAGAGACGTGTCATAGTTTTAAGGTTGCTGTAATCAAACCTTCACTTAAGAAGCCT
The DNA here is from genome assembly GCF_043380555.1 of Nothobranchius furzeri. NCBI lineage: Eukaryota > Metazoa > Chordata > Actinopteri > Cyprinodontiformes > Nothobranchiidae > Nothobranchius > Nothobranchius furzeri. Next base: position 80,916,748 of record NC_091748.1, read on the forward strand.
TCTCTGGATCCAGATGACCCAATGAATTATAGACCAATATCTAACCTTCCATTTTTATCCAAAGTCATGGAGAAAATAGTGGCCATCCAAGTATGTGAGCATTTAAACACTAATGCTCTGTTTGAGGAATTTCAGTCTGGTTTTAGAGAGTATCACAGCACTGAAACTGCATTAGTGAGAGTTACAAATGATATTCTCATGGCCTCAGATAAGAATCTTGTGTCTGTTCTAGTCTTGTTAGATCTCAGTGCTGCCTTTGACACAGTTGATCACAATGTTCTTTTAGAAAGACTTGAACATGTTGTAGGGATCAAAGGAACAGCGTTAGGCTGGTTTAAATCCTACCTGTCTGACAGATTTCATTTTGTAAATGTACATGACAAATCATCTTCATACTCCAGGGTTACTTGTGGAGTACCACAGGGTTCAGTGCTTGAACCAATTATTTTACTATGTATATGCTCCCAATTGGTAAAATCATTAGACAGCATGGGATAAACTTCCACTGTTATGCTGACGATACTCAGTTATATTTATCCATTAACCCTGATGAACCTAATCAGTTGGGTAGATTACAGGCTTGTCTTGAGGACATAAAAAATTGGATGACTCTAAACTTCTTGCTTTTAAATCAAGACAAGACGGAAGTTCTCATCTTTGGACCAGAAATCCAGAAAAGGAAATTGCTTAGCCAATCATCTGACCTTAATGGCATTACATTAATCTCCGCGAACAAAGTAAGGAACCTTGGTGTTATCTTTGACCAGGACATGTCATTCAAATCCCAGGTTAAACAGGTTTGTAGGATTTCCTTTTTCCACCTTCGGAATATTGCTAAGATTAGAAGCATACTTTCCAGGAGTGATGCTGAAAAACTAGTTCATGCATTTATTACATCAAGACTGGATTACTGTAATCCATTACTCTCAAGAAGTCCACAGAATGTAGTTAAAAGTCTTCAGCTTGTCCAAAATGCTGCAGCTAGAGTTCTGATGAGAATTAAAAAGAGAGATCATATATCTCCTGTCTTAGCTTCCCTACATTGGCTACCTGTTAAATTCAGAAAATATTTATGAAATTTGCATATTCCACACTCTGCTTTTTAATTGTAGTTAAAATGTGTCCAAATCTTGGTGCCAGTCCTGTTTTCACTCATTTCCTCACCTTTCTGCAGCTATTTGTATTTCTATTGTCCTCGAATACAGATTTGTCTCAACCAATATTTACAGGTCCCATCATGCTACTGTAGTAATTGTCCCAGGCCACCCCTCTCCCTGCTCCCCCCCACTGGTCTCACTACAATCACAGGCATATTACGCGTGTTCATGTGCACACATTTTGCAGTTTTTGAGTAGCTCGGGGGCCTGTGGGTACAGTCTGTGTCACTCACTGCAGCTATCGGTCACATCAACAACGCAGCTCCAAGAGCCATTTCATTCCTGACTGACATATCACTTGTTTTAACTTCGTTGACAACGACCTTCTGGAAAGAATCCAACATACACCTATGACACATGTTCTATGTGAGTCATACAAACAGAAGGGGTTACCTGCACAAGCTCCACACCAATGCCAGGTTGTCTTTCCCCGCAGAAACCAAATGGCTGCCGTCATCTGTGAACTTTAAACATGTGATGTCCTGGTAATGTCGACTGAGCACACACAGCAGCTTACCTGTGCACACCTAACCCAATGAGAGGACAGACTTTACAAATTGTTACCATGGAAACCAGAGGCCAAACCAATTGAGAAACCAAAAATGACAGAAAACTCACCTCCCACAGGTAAACAGCCTCTGCCACTCCAACAGCAAGAAAGGCTCCATCAGGTGAGGCAGTCAGACATGTGACCACACCTGGACAAACTATCTTCTGCTGCAGCTGATCCTGGACAAACATACATGAGGCTATCACAGCTGCAGCTCTAAGTGCTGAGAATGTTTACCACATTGATCAACCTGATTTAGATTCAAAAATCTAGACTGATGTCTCCTCACGTGGTTTACTGTAGAAGGCTTAATTAACAGCGGGGCTATCACAATATCCGCAAAAATGAAATATCGCAATATTAAGAAACCCACCACGCTGAATGATGGACCAACGCTATTATTGCACGCGATTCGACTTGACGACGCATGTTGAGGATGGCTGCACTGGTCAAAACGAAATGTTACTCTGCCCCTTTGGAAGCATTTTGGCTTTTAGTACATCAGCCCCTGCCCAGCCAGAGTCCTTGGCGGAGACAAAGCTGCCACCAGCGGCAAAAATTTTAAAAAGTTCAAAAATAAATAAACGCTCAGAGACCTGCTGAAGTCACGGACAAGCACTGCTTCTGCAACCGTCCCGAAGAGACTTAGAGCCGAGCTGGAGCGCACTCGCTACCTGCAGGAGGAACCTATCGACCCTAAGGAAAGCCCCTGACATGGTGGCGCAACAACCAGCAGAGATTTCCTTCGCTCTTCTGAGTTGCACACAAGTACATGTGTACTTCAGAATCAGAATCAGAATCAGAAAAGGTTTATTGCCATTGTTAGTGAACAAACGATTCACAAACTAGGAACTTGCTTCGGTACTAACGTGCTACATATGACATGAATAATATAATGAAAAAATAGAATAGAGTAGAATAAAGTAGAATAAAATATAATAACTAGCATAAAACTTTGCTATAAAAAATGGCAGGTAAAGGTAATATGGCCGATAACGTAACGTTATGTCAAGTACCGAAGACGAGCATGGTTGTGTGTTTATAAGCTGTTCACAAGTCTAACGGCAGATGGAAAGTCGTCTTGTGTAACGAGCACACCATCCCAGAGGGTTTTCAGTGTTGCTGGACATTGGAGATGAGCGAGTACACAACTATCTGTATCTGTATCTGTTCAACCATCTAAATTATCTGTATCTGTACCCGGAAGTGGGTGTGGTTTACGTCAATATATTATTTTAAGTCTGAAATTGATATGGATTGATCAGAAGTTGACATGTGTATTGTTTATTTGAAAATTATTTACAGAGCAGCCTCAGAATTGAGATTAAATATTTTTGATCACAATAGTAAAGAAACTATTATTCTAAATAAATAAATAAATCTATATACAGTGGGGCAAAAAAGTATTTAGTCAGCCACCGATTGTGCAAGTTCTCCCACTTAAAATGATGACAGAGGTCAGTAATTTACATCATAGGTACACTTCAACTGTGAGAGACAGAATGTGGAAAAAAATCCATGAATTCACATGGCAGGATTTTTAAAGAATTTATTTGTAAATCAGGGTGGAAAATAAGTATTTGGTCAATAACAAGAATTCAACTCAATACTTTGTAATATAACCTTTGTTGGCAATAACAGAGGTCAATCGATTACTATAGGTCAGGGGTGTCAAACTCAAACTCACACGGGGCCGAAATGAAACTCTGGGACGGAGTCGAGGGCCAAACTTAATATTTTTTGAAAAAGTGATGGCAAATTTGCACATTTTCTTTATCATCATATATGCAATTTAGAACCTTTAAATTTGGAAACAAACATATTTCTGCATAACACTGAATGTGGAATAACCAAATTACACACGAGCAAGTCGGTTTTAAATAAAAGGCATCAGTGGTATTCATTACTTGTGGTATAATCAGCATTTTTAAAATCTATTTAGGATTTATGTTTTCTTGTTTATTCATTTTTCTTATTTTTTATTCTCCTTTTTTCTCCTGTAATACGTGTCATCGCTGCTGTGACATCTAGCTTTCCCCACTGAGGAACAATAAAGGGATTTTCTATTCTATTCATCTATCTGCAGCCTTTCCACTTCCTGTTTACTGTAGGTTAAATCTTTTCTCACGGGCCAACAACAAAATAAAAATATCATTTTATCTTAAATGAAAATGCAACATCTCACCTGTTAACTTTCATGTTTTGGAGCAGAAAAAGAGCAGAAAACCAACATATTTAAAGCTCAGTTTGCTCCACTGGTTTACTGTGATGCTCACCTGTTCCAGCCAGATACCTGCATCATGGGGTTGATCTGAGCTGAGGAGGAGACTCCTGTTGTTTTGTTCATCTTCATCATAATAATGACAACATTAGATGACAACAGGTGCTCACATAGGTTTGTGCTGATGAACATGTCTGAGCAGCTTGACCACGTTGTTGTGTGTCGGGGAGGAAACACAACGACAGCAGCCACAGAGTCGTGCTGGTTTGAGCGTGTCGCTGCTCGCTGGAGTTATATCAGCTCTGTCTGGACGTTAGTTGGAAAACTTTCTCTTTCAGTCGTGAACACATTACTGAGCGGCTAGAATCTCCGTGTCTGGGCTTCAACGTCAGAAAACAGCTGAGTGAACTCGGCGCTGAGTGAAAGGAGTGTAGTTCGTCCGAGACAGCGGAGCTGCAGACACCCAACTACCCCTGACTGTCTCGGCGCTGAAAAAACACAAAGGAGGGGGCGCGTCTGCTCCGCGCTGGCGCCGCAAAGCATCATGGGAGTTGTAGTCTTTGCGGTAAAATCGGCCAGCGGGCCAGTTTTAATATATTTTTGATATTTATCTCGCGGGCCACATAAAAATGCTCCGCGGGCCGCACCTGGCCTTGACTCTGACATATGTGCTATAGGTCTTTACCAGGTTTGCACACACAGTAGCTGGCATTTTGGTGGTGGGAACAAAGCATGATGTTCCCACCCCCATGCTTCACAGTAGGTATGGTGTTCTTGGGATGCAACTCAGTATTCTTCTTCCTCCAAACACGACGAGTTGAGTTTATACCAAAAAGTTCTACTTTGGTTTCATCTGACCACATGACATTCTCCCAGTCCTCTGCTGTATCATCCATGTGCTCTCTGGCAAACTTCAGACGGGCCTGGACATGCACTGGCTTCAGCAGCGGAACACGTCTGGCACTGCAGGATTTGATTCCCTGCCGTTGTAGTGTGTTACTGATGGTGACCTTTGTTACTGTGGTCCCAGCTCTCTGCAGGTCATTCACCAGGTCCCCCCGTGTGGTTCTGGGATTCTTGCTCACCGTTCTCATGATCATTTTGACCCCACGGGATGAGATCTTGCGTGGAGCCCCAGATCGAGGGAGATTATCAGTGGTCTTGTATGTCTTCCATTTTCTGAAAGTTGCTCCCACAGTTGATTTTTTCACACCAAGCTGCTTGCCTATTGTAGATTCACTCTTCCCAGTCTGGTGCAGGTCTACAATTCTTTTCCTGGTGTCCTTCGAAAGCTCTTTGGTCTTGGCCATAGTGGAGTTTGGAGTCTGACTGCTTGAGGCTGTGGACAGGTGTCTTTTATACAAATAATGAGTTCAAACAGGTGCCATTAATACAGGTAACGAGTGGAGGACAGAAGAGCTTCTTAAAGAAGACGTTACAGGTCTGTGAGAGCCAGAGATTTTCCTTGTTTGAAGTGACCAAAAACTTATTTTCCAGCCTGATTTACAAATAAACTCTATAAAAATCCTGCCATGTGAATTCATGGATTTTTTTTCACATTCTGTCTCTCACAGTTGAAGTGTACCTATGATGTAAATTACTGACCTCTGTCATCATTTTAAGTGGGAGAACTTGCACAAACGGTGGCTGACTAAATACTTTTTTGACCCACTGTATATATATATATATATATATATATATATATATATATATATATATATATATATATGTATATACAGATAGATATAGATATCTATCTATCTATATATCTATCTATCTATCTATCTATCCATCTATCTATCTATATTAGGTCTGAAACGATTTCATTAATCGAGTACTCTAATAAATTACCCTTTTGTGTTTGTAAACCATTATATCAAACAGCATGTTATAATTATGAAAGACCTCTTAAAATGAGCAATTGCCAGTTATTCTTCAAGTTTTATTCAAAATTAAGTTTGCAAAACTTCAGCACTTCAACTTTACTTCACAGTAAACAAATGCCTGTGCAAAAAATAAGTAAACAACCTGAGCCGATTTTCCCCTCGTGCGAGAATCTGCTAGCCTGCAAGCCAGACAAAAACTAGGAGGATAACTGATGAAGTAGCGCTGCGAGCGGCTGCAGCCCAAACAGAACCAGAACCGCTCACGGCGCAAACAGCTCGCCCCTGTTTCCCTATTAACACACGTCCGTTTTAATTTCCACACTTTTTTTCTCACACAATAACAAGGATTGTCGAGAAAGCATGTTTGCTGTGGTTTTGGCAAATTATACTGATCACAAAACATTTATTTACTTTCTTTTGTTTTCCTCATAAATACCCATGTCCTCCTGCAGCGATCCCGTGGGAAAACAAACGTCAATAACAACACAATAAAAAGTCCGACGTTTTGTGTAAAAACTGCTATTTTTTAGCACATTTTAAGTCCGACGTGTTGCTACCAGACGTACGGTGTGAGCTGAAACTGAGCGCTACAAACGAAAAAGTCGCACAGTGTCCGCAGAATACATAGAAAAACAGGCTAAAAAGCATTATCTTGTAGAGGCTCCGAGTCCGCTTGCAGAAGTGACGTTTACAGGTGCTGCAGCAGCATGGAGGATGTGGTGTTGTGGTAGGCTTAATCCATTTTACAGTATTTACACTGGACTACGTTTTCCACCTAACGACGTGAAAAATGGTCCCACATCTTGACATTTTCTGTCTTTTTCGCACTCCACCGGGGGCCACGTTGTCCGCCATGGCTTAAGAGAAAGCTAAGTTACATTCACTACTCACGTGTGCATTGATTCAGCCCAGTGTGTATGTGCGTCACTTATTTCAGTCCGGGTGAAACATGACCCCGGGCGTTTGCAAAGCCATGAATTAATTAAATATGAATTAAACGAATCCTCGAGGAAGAGAATTTGACTCGAGGATTTTTGTACTCGAATTATTCGAGGTATTCGAGGAATCGTTTCAGCCCTATTTAAGAGCACATCTCCATCCACCTGCTGCAGAAACAGCTGATGTTCACAGAAACAGATACGTGCTGCAAACCTGAAATGAATCTGCATGTTTCCAGCACAGACTTGAACACGTTTGTCGAATGATTTGTGCAACAATCAGATTTTTATTTTACTTCCACAAAATGCCAATTCTGGATTAGATATGACAGAAACGAGGACGGCTTGCAATCAAATTTAAAAGCCAGTGCTTGTTAATGAAGCCGTCATTATTTAAGTCAGGTAGTCTTAGAAATTTTCCGAGGTGCGCGTTGCGGAAATCTTGGGCCGTGCGGAGACGCGGTGGAGGGGCGTGGTTGTTAAAATGATGCAAAATGACGCAACTTTTCCGCGCGGAGCCGTGCGGACCTCGCGGACGCGTCAAGCATACCGTAAATCCTCTAATACAGGCCCGGGCCTGTATTTGACTCAAGCTCATCAAGCTCCAGGCCTTTATTGGAAGGAGGGCCAGTATTAGAGACAGGCCTCTATTTTTATTTGAGCAAAATGAACTAATGGTTCGCTGGAGTTTTTGACAATTAAAATTGAGCCCACATTTTCAAAGTTAAACACATTTCTTTTAACAACGGTAGTTTCTGCTTCAGCCCTCTCCCCCCTCCCCCTGCTTCAGCCCTCTCCCCCCTCCCCCTGCTTCAGCCCTCTCCCCCCTCCCCCTGCTTCAGCCCTCTCCCCCCTCCCCCTGCGCAGCAGCAGCAAACTCACTGATGCGCCTGCAACCTCTCGGAGTTCCTGCTGCTCTAAACATTAAAATAATTATTTCATTTTCTGTTCCTCACTTCTGATTACCTTCAATGGTGTCTGTTTGTTGCAACCAGCAGGTACAAAAACTAACTTGTTTTTATTTGACTATTTTTCTGTCCTGCCTGTTTATTATCTTCCTGCATCTCCTCTCAATCCTAAAGAGAAACTGCTACCTGGGTTCATATATATTCACCTCATGAGTTACCTTTGAACTGCAGTTCTAAAAGATCTACCGACCGCTAAAACAGCGGAGTGCTCACTGCTTGTCGGCCGCATCAGTGAGGTGCGTCACCGGAGGACAAGGTGATGCGCCCCGCTCCACAGCAGCGAAACGCATCAGGTGCAAATAAAAGACATAAAACATTAAAGGAAATGAACCGACATGAACGATCGCGTGTTAAATAATTTTTTGAGGTGACGACACCTGATTGTTACTGTGGCCGTGCTCAGGAGGCAGATCTACCGACCACAAAAACAGCGGAGTGTTCGCTGCTTGGCCGCCACATCAGTGATCGGTGCGTCGGAGGACAAGGTGATGTGCCCCGCTCCACAGCAACGAAACACATCAGGCGCAAATAAAAGACAGAAAACATTAAAGGAAATGAACCGACATGAACGATCGCGTGTCAGTACCGACGCCCCCCCCCCCCCCCCCCGTAGGAGCGTGTCACCTGCTGACAGCAGGCTGCTGTCTTTTCTGTGGACTGCATCTTGCCGGTCATTATCACGTGACGGCGACTAGTCGATGACAGGCATAACAAGTCACTGAAGAGCGGTGAAGTCGACTAGTGACTAGTTCATACAACCCCTGCTACTGCTCCCCAGTGTTCTGCAGCATAATCAGCACGTTCTCTTTGAACTTGATATCAAATTTTCGCCTCCTCTTCGTCTCTGCACGGTTAAAGTTACCTTCGCGGTCTATCACTGGCAAATCAAAAGTGAGACGATGACACAACCGCCCCCCGTACTTGCTTGTACCACATTCCACCCGGCCACAATAAGAGACCGGCCATTATTCACCTCCGCCGACACCGGCCAAAATTGGAGACCCGGCAGTTAATTGAATACCGGCCTGTATTAGAGGATTTACGGTAAACCATGGACTCCCAAAGTGTGGTGCGAGGTGCCGCTAGGGGGTGCGCGAGGTGAAAAGTGTAATGGCTGCGGAGCTCAGAGAAGTCTGTCAAAAGTCACCATTAGCGTAGCCAGAAACTCATTTGTGGGTGGGCCTAAGAAAATGTAAGTGGGCCCAATAAACGTAATTGTAAACAAGTATATTGTGTGTGTGTGTGTGTGTGTGTGTGTGTGTGTGTGTGTGTGTGTGTGTGTGTGTGTGTGTAGGTGTGTGTGTGTCTCCTCCGCACATGCCCTAGCTCTGGGGTCGGCAACCCGCGGCTCTGGAGCCGAATGCGGCTCTTCCATCCATCTGATGTGGCTCTCTGTGCTTGTAAAATAATTAATGGATATTTAAATAAAATGCTTTATATTTTACTGCATTAATTTTACACCTGTAAGCTAATTCTAAATGTAAAGATTGTCTGCGTAAACCTGAACAGGTCCAACCCGGTCTTACTGTGAGACCGGGTTGACGCGTCACGCTTGTGTGTAGTCATAGGCGCTTTCTGAGCTGAAGACGTTGTGAGATTCTGGGATTCTCCTCAGACGGCTCCTGGATGTGTCGCCACATTGGAGACAGGAACAAGCACTATTCAGCCAAAGTTTCATCATCAGGGAACATTTTCTAAGTGACAAGTCTCTCTGAGAGACCGGGTTTGGAAAACACTCGCTTCAGTGGAAGGAATCTTCCTGCATGCGCTCTGGTTCTGCAACGTGCTCCAAGCCCCTCTCCACATCTTCAGCTCACTCTGCACCTTAAGTACGCGCTGAATGAGCAGTGTCCAGCTCAGATGTTCAGAAGGAAATCTTTTCTTGAGTGATTTAGCTACATCTGCGATTTGCAAAACGAATAAAGTGTCAGTTCGTCTGCATGCGTCGGGGTAATTCTTTCTATTCTTTCTCCGTCAAAAAAAAAAACGGCCAAGTACGGGAACTGTCCGGTCAACACAAGCCCTGCTTTTAACTGTTCTGTTTTCTTGTGAAAATAGATATAATTAAACGTGATTAACACCAGAGCCAGGCGCACTGCGCCGTTATCTCCGTCGCTGTAAACGAGGGAACAACAAAATGATCAGATCCTTTTCTGACCTTCCCCACCTACAAAGTTTAATTACAACAATCAAACGTGACAGAGCCTGGATTTGTATTCTGAACAGTCTAAACATGTTTTAAAAAGAAACGTGTGACAAAAGTGGCACCTGCTCAGTAAAACCACCAACAGGGTGAAAAATATCTAAATATTGTAGCAGAGACGGGCTACAACTTCTGGATCCATTTTATATAAATCATTTTATTGATTATCGTCTTATGAAAGATAACTTTGACGTACACGAGCGACCGGTACCGGCTGCTGTCACCTGTTGTGAGCAGCGCTCTGCTGTCTGAGGGTAGGCCCCGCCCACAACGCCGCAGCTGCTGCGGTGTTTTCTTTACTGTGGGAAACGGGTAATAATGGCTCTTTGATTGGAACAGGTTGCCGACCCCTGGTTTAGCGTGACGTCTGATATATATATATATATATATATATATATATATATATATATATATATATATATATATATATATATATATATATATATAGCCATAACCTGATGTGGCTGGGGGTTGCGTCAAGATGGTCGGGACATAGAAGGGGGTGCGCGGCTAAATAAGTTTGGGAACCACTGCGGTAAACCAACCTTAAATGAGGCGGGGAGGCTCGCCAGCTGTTGCACACATGCGCAGTGGGCATCATTTTACAACAACAATCAGAACGGCTGCGTGCATGCACGCCTATTGGAATGATCGGACAAAACCACCTCTCTCAATCGGATCGATCAGGCCGAATCGGATCAGAACTTTCCGACTGACGTTCACTTGCAGCATTTTTGATCTGGTTGGGCGTCCAATCCCATTAATTGTGCGCATTTAAGGTGGCCACTGACCAGCTGCTCACATACTCTCCATGTTGAGCAGCACAAACCCAGAGAAGTCTCAGCGATCTGTAACTACAGTGAAATGTAGATTAAAATATTCACTGATCACATTTATAAGAAATATAATAACTACAAAAATACCTAAAATAATTTATGACAAATTATCATTTTTTTCAGACAATCATGATTACACGACGAGACAGACAAGTGACATAAGGTGCGCACTACCGCGCTGCAGAACTAATCAAAGGCAAAGAGCAGTTTATTACAGAGCCATGGTTGCATGGAATGCCATACCGAGATTTTTGTTATTAGAGAACAACAGAAGATGTTTTCAAAAGAAGTTAAAGCTTTTCTTGTTCACACAACATTGAATTTTGCACAGTGAATTGTAAATGTGACTGATATGACAGCTTCTATAATTTTTGTTTGTTATGGATGTGATGCGATATGATTTTTGATTCTTGAATATAGTTATTTATTGCTCTGTGTAAACTCTCCGTTTTCACCTATTTAGATTTTTCATGAACTCTGAAGTGTGTGGTAACTTATTGGTATATTATAGCAATTGAGGTGGTACGGTTATAATGAGCTCCTGGAGTTTGTTGTTGCTGGGTGTGTGTGTGGGGATGGGGATGGGGGTGTTTTGTTAAATATTTGTAATGAAATTGAAAGAGACATCAGGAAGAATAGCTCCACACTATGGTGTGAGCTAATGAGGTTCTCAATAAATAAATAAAAATAAAAATATTGGGTTTTTATGCACTTCTGCTCCGGACCATGAAAGGTGATAGTGGAGACGCAGCATTTTTATTCTGTAAACAAGGATTTAGCCTACTTTAAACAGGAACTGCAAAGGCTATAATGGAAATCCCCCTTATTGCCCCTCAGTGGAGAACGTCTGGCTCCCAGCAGCAAAAACATTACCGTACAGTAAAAGAAGAGTAAACATTCAAAGATGCTGAATAAATACACATTTTAAGGAGTAAAAAATAAGACATTGACCTGCTCGTGAGTAATTTGTTTTTTCCAGATTTTTGTGTTTATGCAAAGACAAACGTTAAGGTGCAACAATCTATATCTGCATTTACCGTCATGTTTTCAACACATACCGGGTTCGGACCCGAACTCTGGCACAGGCCGAACGGGCGCGAACTTTGAACATGTCGAATGATTCGGTTCTCCTTTTGAAAGAAATCTGGTTCGGTAGGTCGGTTTGGTACCGAGCAGCAGGCGGATTCACGTGTCCGGGTGCGTTCCTACCTTCCTCTGGATCTCCCACACGTTGATGAAGTTCTTGGAGAGTTGCGCCGACAGCAGAAAGTCTCCCCGGAGGACAGAGAGGCTCCGCGCGGAGGAGTTCCCTCCCCGGTAGGACAGGAGACTGGAGCCACTGTGCAGGTCGAACACGGTGCAGTTCCAGAGCTGCGAAGCCGAGTCGCTGCTAACAATCACTTCCAGAGGAGCCGCCATGTTGTCATTAGACCCAGGAACAAAAAGGCCACACCCAATATTTACTTCATTTCCGGAACTAGCCCCTCCCAGCCATAGACATGAATACGTAGACGTCTGTTTAGGAACTGGGGGGCATAACAACATGACCGCCATATTGGATGGGTCTCCACACCATAGGTATTTATCCTGGTTTTTGGCTACAAACGCGACGCGAGCACCCCTAAAGTTTGACATTCTAGGGGGAGGAGTTAAGATTGCGGGGTGAGCGGTAGCCCTTTTGCAGGCTCTAGTATTTAAAACGGAATTGTCCTTGACTTTCAACTTTAATAAACAACAAGATGAAAAAAAGAACTGCATGAACAACACCTGAGCCCCCCTAACCCTAACAAGACTAGAACAGACACAAGATTCTTATCTGAGGCCATGAGAATATCATTTGTAACTCTCACTAATGCAGTTTCAGTGCTGTGATACTCTCTAAAACCAGACTGAAATTCCTCAAACAGAGCATTAGTGTTTAAATGCTCACATACTTGGATGGCCACTATTTTCTACAGGACTTTGGATAAAAATGGAAGGTTAGATATTGGTCTATAATTCATTGGGTCATCTGGATCCAGAGAAGGCTTCTTAAGTGAAGGTTTGATTACAGCCACCTTAAAATCGTGTGGTACATACCCATTTACTAAGGATAGATTGATTATATCTAGAATGGGGGCAGTAACCAAAGAAAATGCATCTTTAAATAATTTGGTTGGGATTGGATCCAAAATGCAAGTTGAAGGTTTAGATGAAGCTAATGTTTTAGATAAATCTGAAAGCTCAACTGGATCAAAACGGTTCAAGCACAGATGAGGTTCTACAGTCACCTCTGATGCTGCTTCACTTACTGAGGAAGAAGAAATCGCTTTAGGGAGGATGCTAAAGATTTTGTTTCTAATAGAATTAATTTTACTTGTAAAAAAATCCCATGAAGTCATTGCTGCTGAGGGCTAAGGGAATAGATGGTTCATAATAATACTAATAACAATGCATTGAACTTATATAGCGCTTTTCAAGACACCCAAAGACACTTTTCACACACTCACATTCACATTCACACACTGCTAGTGATGGTAAGCTACTTGTAGCCACAGCTGCCCTGGGGAGGTCTGACAGAGGCGAGGCTGCCATTTGGTGCCGTCGGCCTCTCTGACCACCACTAACACAGATAAGTTGGGTGAAGTGTCTTGCCCAAGGACACAACAGCAGGATACCCCGGGCGGGAGCTGGAATCGAACCCATGACCCTCCGATCATGAGGCAACCCGCTCTACCACCTGAGCTACTGCTGCCCCAGGGTTATGATTCTGTGTAAGTTTCTGAGCAAAAACGCTATCAAAAGAGAAGGGCAAAATTATCTGTAGCCCATAACTGGCAAAATCAAAATGAAGGAAATCATAATAGAAATGACAAAAAGGAATCAGCTGTAATGAAATAATGCAGAAATGTATTTCTATGAATATATCTTTAAAGGAAGTAATAATATAAAGAAGAAGAAACACTAAAATTTAAATCAGTGACGTTAGTAATCAAACCTAAATGTAAATATACCCCATAAGGAATCAGAGATTAGTAAATCAAAATAAAAAAATGGAATTTGGATAAACACAACAGTTTGTGGAATACTCCCTTTAACTGTTAAGACTTAACCATTACAGCACTCCAGGAACCCACAGCATGACCATTTCAAGTCACCCAAGTCTGCACGTCATGTACAGACAGGAAGTATGCACACACACAAACACAAACAAACGGGTGTAACTCAAAACAGAGAACTATGGGATGGGCGAACCTGAACAATTGAGATCACCCCCCTTTTGAAGTTGAAGGCCTAACCGGAGGCACAGGAGGTGCAGGTGGAGGTAAAGGACCGGCCGGCGCAGTTGGAGGCACCTGGGCAGCCGGGGCTTCACAAACTACTGGTGTTGGGTATTTTTAAATCCTGAAACTTAACCCTGAAATTAACCATACACAGGAAGAAGTCAGTATGTTTTATGCTGTGAGGAAACAGCGGAGAGAGATAGGCCAGAAGCCTGTTCAAGGCCCCCGTCCGATCAACTCTGGCCTGTTCTTCCACCACAGATGGTTTTATTGAAACGCAGGCAAACAGAGACAAAGGAGATCATCACTGTCCACACTTTTTCCAATAAACACTGTTGCATCTATCTAAGGCGGGACTTTCTAAAAAGGAAGGCTTAACTTACAGGGTGGCTGCAAGCTTCCCTGTTGCCAAGCAGACCCTTCCCAAACCCCATGCATTCCACAGGTATGAGGAAAGGAGAAAGAACTCTGAGACTTTCTTATTAACATTTGATTACTTAAAGAGAATCATTTAAGACAGTAATACATCAAAATACCTGACAACTGGCACGAGAGCTCGAGATAGGCGGCCACCGACGTTGCGGTCCGAGTCCCCTAGAGAGGTCAACCATGCAGAGAAGTGACGGAACAGGAACAATGACAACTCCAAAGACAAACAAAGGTTTAGGCATGCTGACAACTCATACAGCATCCTGTTTACCGCACCAACCCGAACCATAGTCGGATCATTGAATGTCACACGATTCACCGTAGCTGGAGAAAGAGCAAAGGAGACGTTATCATAAAAAGGAGAAAACTCCACAACAGACCTATGCTCACCAGGATCCAAGTAATATCTAGAGACCCCACCTACGTAGACCACAGCACTACGTGGAACTGCCACCCATAGGGTTTGGGACGGAAGCACAACACGCGTGGACATGCCATGATGCTCATAGAAAACAACTGCTTCATGAGCAGGGGTATTAACCAACCAACGTCCACCAACAACAACAGCCGTAGTTTGACCAACATGTGAACGTGGAATTACAGTCATAGGACATTTAGAATCACCCGACAACTCATCTATGCCACACACACCAGTGGCACCGCCACACAGAAAAGGTGTGCCTGGACACAAGAAGTGTAGGCCACGTGTGAGTGAACACATGCGCAGATCCGGAACCTGCGATGCTGGTTTCCAACTCATATTCAGCATGGCTGCGTCAACAGGTTATGGGCCCAGTAAAGAACGATGTCGGCTTCAGAGTGCCACATCATAGTACGAGTCCAGTTGGTACCAGTATCCAAGAGGTCCAAAGGAACTCATACGTTTCCGAGCACAGGTTATTTCAGGGTCAAATTTGACAAACACCTTCTGTGTAACTGGATGAATGTTAGTAATCAACAGGGCTGGGCGCTCTTTAAGGGTGATCCCTGAAGGGGGTCCAGGGTCATAGAGTGATTGTAGAGAAGGCTTAGCCGCATCACCTATCGCAAAGACACATGCGACCAAGATCTCTGTCAGTCCAGAAATCTGGAATCCCGATCGATGAAGACTGGAGACTGAGGCAGCAGCAAACTGTGTAGGGTTCCCTGTTGGGATTGAATCCCAAGGGCTCTGCGCTGGGATGGACTCCAAAGGGCTTTCAGTTGGCGTGCGAGTGCAGCTGGAAAGAACTGGGTCAACCTGTAATGATGCAGTGTCAGGGTGACCCTCAACCCCCCTTTGGTAGGTGTAGAGCACACTACAGCACAAGGTGTCTCAGAGAGCACTGAGACAACACATACGCTAGGCCTGTGGATGTGGCTGACCAGCGAAACACCATAACGACTGGCCACATAGGCTTCACTGTTTCAGCTTCATGGGCAGTGGTCGAGTCAGCCAAGTCCAGAGCTTCAACCCAAACATTTCGATTATAGGCTCAAAGCGATTGTTAAGGTCTTTATTGTGGCGTTATGGATTGGCTACATATGTATTAAATAATCAATAAGATGTGATGTTCCATAAAAATATGAAATGTCAATCTAATTGGTATTTGAATGTTTAATCAGAAGATTTGAGTTTATTTTACTGATAATTCACACTTCACAGTAATTCAGACAGAGTCAAGAATATAGTTATATAAATGATTTTAATTCTATTTTCCTAAACTATATGATTGTACATCACAATGTATGAATGATAGTTGTATAGATAACAGATGTTGAATGGAATAATGGAATGTGAGCTAGATGTTTTAGCAAAACCTTTCTTATGTATCTGAGAGAGATTGGTGTCTGGGTGGAAAAATCAGTCTGTATGTTTGAAAAACTAAAGATTATTATTAAAAACCACACGACGCTATTTGTGCCGAGTCTACACACCCTTGTGTGGAGGTCCCCGGGCAATCCAGGGGCCCAGAGGTCAGGATGGACACAGCCGGTAGAGTGGACCTCTGGCAATGGAAGTCGTAGATAGCTCAGATACGACCAGTCTAGTCTGAGATACCTCCAGGTGACGGCAGAACGCTGGAATACTTGTTTTGCATCTGAGGCTGTTCAGTGGCTCTTAAAAGAGCTCTTGTGTCTGTAATCACTCGCAAGCGTTGCAGAGCAATGTTTTGACCTGAGGTCAAAAAGATGGCCTCAAACGCTTGCTTACTGGTTTGCCCAAACCAGGATGCAGCGGGAGAACCACTAGATCAGGAAGTGATTCCAGTATATATTAACCCTCTGGAGGCAGGTGTTGCAGATTTACAACATTAAAACCTACCTACCTGGTTACTCCACGTAAGTATTTCATGAGCATTTTTTAACTCAGAAGTTCCCCTGAAGGACTTAGTTGTTCGTCCTTTTATCAAAACTTATTTTGAGCCTGAGAGGGTTAAATATGGTTTACAAATTCTTGAGAAATCAGAATTTGACACGTTTAAAAGAAGTTACCAAAATACCTCAGAACTCATGTCTTCAGTCAGATACTCAGAGAGGTTAGCTCAGTGTGAAGCGCAAATGTTAGAACAGTTATGTGAAATAAAAATGTTAAACATTAATATTGATCTTACTATAATACTGACTAGGGCTGTCGCGGTAACCGCAAAAATGAAATATCGCAATATGAAGAAGCCCACCGCGCTGCATCATGCGCCACCGCGATTACTGAACTTGGTTCAACTCAATGATGCATGTTGAGAAGGATGGCTGCACTGGTATCAAAACGAAGCGTTACTTCGCTCCTTTGGGAGCACTTTGGTTTTCAGTACGTCAGCTGCTACGCAGCCAGAGTCCTTGGCCGAGACAGAGCTGCCACCAGCGGCAAAAAATAATAATAAAAGCTCGGAGACCTGCTGAAGTCCCGGACAAGCACTGCTTCTGCAACCGTCCCGAAGAGAGTTTGAGCCGAGCTGGAGCTCACTCGCTACCTGCAGGAGGAACGCATCCACCCTAAAGAACCCCCCCTGACATGGTGGAGCAACAACCGGGAGAGATTCCCTTTGCTCGCCAGTCGCACGCAGGTACGTGTGCGTTAGTGCAACAAGCGCACCATCCGAGAGGGTTTTCAGTGTTGCTGGAAATGTTGCCACCCCTCTCAGATCCTCTCTCAAACCGTATATGGTTAACATGCTGGTTTTCCTTGTAGGTAACACGGACGTGACCGAGCTATAAATCACCGTCATTCGTGTGTGTGAAAGTGAAATGATAGTGCCCCGCGCCCGGCACATGTAATTTTTTATGCTTGATTTTAAACAACTAAACAAAATGGGGACTTGTTTCTTATTTGTTAGATGCTGCAGCCAAATTTGCATTTAAAAGTTTAACCTTCTCCTGAATGTTGTTGTTTTTAAGTTCAGTCGGACTCCGACTGTCGGAGAAACAAACGTTACTGCGATCCGTGTTGTTACTGCCCTTTGATCTGCATTCAGTAAAGTGTTAGAAAAGAAGGCACGGCAATTTTTAACCTTTTTTAAATGTGTAAACATTATGTTTAGATAGTACTGCAATAAAAAAAGGGCTGCAATAATATCGCACACCGCAATATTAAGCCAACCTGAATCACCGCAGGAGGAATTCCTCAACCGCGACAGCCCTAATACTGACAGATGAACTTGTTAATACAACAAACACTGATCTGGTGTAGTTTCAGATCCGAAATGAATCACTGCAGGAAAAATATTCATTTTAACACATCATTGATTAATGCGCACATTATTCACACACTTTGGGATTTAACAAGAGATGATCATATGACGATTCAAGGAAGATGAACTTTATTCAGAGGGAAAGTGGAGACAGTCTCGTTTTCTGCATGACTTTTGTTTCAGCCAAGATAAGGTAGCTAGGAATTATTTCGTCTCCTTTATCCGATGACAAGGCCTTGTGCAGTGCTTCTTGTTTGGAGGCCAGATAGATGGGATGTTTGTGTCTGCAAATAAAAGTTTATTTCTGTTCGTTTTGATGAAACACTAAACCTTTGAGCACCTTACGTATTTGATACAATTCAGATCACCTTCAAAACTCCCTCACCCAGGGCTGTTTCAAGGCATTTGGGGGCCCAAGGTAAAATAGACTTTGAGCCCCCATCACCCACACCCTCACACACACATACACACACTCCGCCCTGCGAAGCATACAGTTTGTTGTTGCATTAATTTATTAAACAATAATTTTCCGAGAGGCCCTGGCCAGCCTTTTCATGCCCTGGGAACCCTGTAATTATCCCCCTAACCATGTAGTTCTTAACTTGATCCGTGCTAAGTGATTAGCATAGCATTCAGCCTTACACTACATCATACTGTTGCTTTAACCCTTGGATGCATAATGGTCACCACAGTGGACAGGTACTCAAAATTTTGTGTTTTTTTTTCTTTGCTATTAAGCACAGCTGTTGAAGACGTTATTGCATGTGAGCCCCTCCGTTTGGACTTCAGTAAGTCAAGCCAACATATTTCATGTTCAGAACGCACGCTGTCCACTGAGGTGAACATGTAATAAATTATTAGTAAATTAAATGTTACAAAAAATATGTAAATATGAAATTTGTTTAATTCACACCTAAAGATGAATGAAAAAATGGTTAGAAAATCATGGTTGAAGATTTCATACTTCATGCATCAAAGGGTTAACTCCTGCAAGTGCGCGGTATGAGGCTTGGCTTTCAGCTCAATTCTGTTTCAGCTCGTGCTAAATAAACAAACTGCACCACGAACCTGATTGCTGTGGCTGCTGTTTTCTCACAAGAAACTCATTATTCATTAGCCTTTCTGTGACTTTTCAAAATAAGTGAGAGGTTATCAGAGACGCGCTTTTATTGTGAAGCAGCAGCAAGAAGTATGTAGGGGGACTTCCTCAGATCCAAACACTTACATTTGATCAGAACTACAAAATAAACAAACAGAAACTGAAAAAAACACAAACTGCAAGTTTTAGTGTTTCAACAAACCTGAACTAACCCAGGACCACCAACAGAACCAGGAGTCAGGTTTGACCCAACCCATCTAAGCTTCCAATCAGAACCCAGCCTGCTCGGCTCTGATTTGCTGGAACTGGGTTCTTCCTGAACTGGGGTCTAACTGATTAAACTGGAAAAATGATTATTTATAGATCCTTAAATATAAATTCAGACTAACTGAAATAAATACAAACAAACCAAGAGGAAGACACCACTCCGCTGGAGTATGGCCCAGTTTAGTTCATTACAGTCCAGGTAAGTCCAGACCAGTCCCAGTGGATCTGGATCAGAACCTGATTTTGTAGTAAAGTGTTGGCATCAATCAGAGGATGAAGAGTAGTACGAGGACAACCAGGAGGATGCCAAGCAACACGCCAATAGCACACCACTGACGACGATCTGGAGACACACAAAGACAGTCTGTGATTGGTGCTCATTACCCATCACCCCCCTCACCTGGAACAGCTGTTGTCCAATTAGAGGAGGCTTTGATCATATCAGATAACACCTCAGACTGAGTCATGTGTTGCCATGTAGATTACCACTGGTCATATGAGACACTTTAGCCAGTTTCTTCATAACGTTGTCCAATCGGGACTGAGTGTTGTCCATCTCATGGCCGAAATCGTCCAGCATCCTGCAGGAGACACAACCCTTCAGCCAGAACCAGAACCCCCACACACACCAGCACACTCTCACTTTCATACACACACTCACATATACACACTGTACTCGGAGTGGGACCCGGAGAAACGATTATAGAACAAGTTTTTCAATAATCTCAGAACATGAACATTTAAGTGCATGAATGAATACAACTGAACTCATCTAGTAGGAAATATGAACCCCTAGAACAAGACAAAACTTTTGTATTTTATTTTTATTTTATTTTCCGATTAAACAGATTTTTCTTCTAACAATCTTGGCATTTTTTCTTACACAAAGTTAAACAAAGCAAGGTGTGTGTGTGTGTGTGTGTGTGTGTGTGTCCAACTACTGGTGTTTATACAGAAACAAAATATATCGGCAGGACTTTAGATCATGACCTGTCATTAATATTATCACGTATTCTTTACACCAATCAGACAATTCTGTAATGTTCACAGACATCCAAAACTTAGAAATGAAATAAAATCAGTATTAAAATGAAAATGATCATTATCTTCACTTCTTTTTTTACCGTGTCCTGTCTGGCTGTGAAGCAAACAGAACTGATGTCTGAATGCTGGTAACAAGCCTTACAGATTTACTCTCAGGTGGAGCATCAAAGCGTCTGCTTTGATGCTCCACCTGATACTTAAAACTTGATTGTTGTTGTTTTTGAATGCTTTCTAATTCCGACCAGACACGGAGTCAGAGGTGAAAGAGAAAGGAAAAGACAAAAGGTGGGGGGTCTACAAAATAAACAATAATGAACAAGAGTCTGCTTCTAGACCTGCAGAAAGAAAGAAGAAGAAAAAAAAGGGACTCAACAACAATACATCAGGATCAAGGTATCACCGCGTCAACTTAATGAAGAAATATAAAATCAACATTGTTTAACTGAACAATCACGATAATAAATCAGAGTGCATTTAGTGTCAACCACAGCCTTAAGACCTGTGTTGAACATGTCCAAGTCCATACTTATGAGAGCACCATGTGAGCACCTGTGTGTGTACACGCTCTTGTTTATGTAAGGTTTATCTATAGGAGCGTCCTATAGAGCTCCGGGAGTTGACGTCACTTCTCCCGGCATGCAACAGTTCAAATCGAAACGGCGCCATATTGGCAGGCAGAAGGCCGCAGCTGGACTATTTGTTATTGTCAGAAAACTCAATCAAACTGGAAATATGGTAGATTCCTGTTGTGCCCCAGGATGCAGAACAGACACGGACGACATAAGGAATGAGCCATCTACAGGATTCCCCAAGATCCAGAATGCCGCAAACGTTGGATCATTGTAATAAAACGAGCTAGTGACCGGGCTAAAATGAAGCTGTGGGACCCCGAGAGTAAAGGTTTTCACTTATGCAGCGACCGCT
Organism: Nothobranchius furzeri; assembly: GCF_043380555.1. Classification (NCBI taxonomy): domain Eukaryota; kingdom Metazoa; phylum Chordata; class Actinopteri; order Cyprinodontiformes; family Nothobranchiidae; genus Nothobranchius; species Nothobranchius furzeri. Next base: position 80,938,201 of record NC_091748.1, read on the forward strand.
TCATATCAGGTACTTAAACCAACGTTTCCTCAACTGTGTATGGTATTTATTTTAAATGCTTTTATTACGATTCTTAGTGGGCTTCCTAAACTTATTTTGGCGGGGCTTTTTCTGTCTTATTACTCATAGCAACAAGTAAACATCACGTAAAACGTTGCCTCGTGAGTTCTGCGTGCTGCCGTTTACGTGTTTTATGATCACAGCAATTAACCGGCTAAGCTGTATTTAATTTTTAAGCAATGGTTAATCAATTGCCAGATCACACATAAAAAGCACTTTGGATTGCTATTATCTGTGTCACCGAGACAGATCTCAGACAGATCCTGAGACGCTCCTGCCTGACATATTTATTTTATTCACGGAAAAAAATCAGACTAGTGATTTCTCTTGGCGTTCAGTTTATACATTCAAACAGCACAGCACTCTATTTAAACTACTTACATGTAAATCTGTTATTTGTCCATCCATCCATTTTCATCCGCTTATCCGGAGTCGGGTTGCGGGGGCAGTAGCGTTGAGAGGCCCAGACTTCCCCCTCCCCAGCCACTTGGGCCAGCTCCTCCGGGGGAATCCCAAGGGGTTCCCCGGCCAGGTCCGGTAAGGAGTCCGCTCCGACAGCTTCTGGCGTTATTAAAAAGTATCCCAGGGGCACGGTAAGGGTCGGAGATGTTTAGTCTATTTAATTTCTGACTATATAAAACGATGTCTTCGGTTTTAAAGTGTGAAGTAAACTCAGACTAAGTAAAATCCAAGCCGATCCCGTTCACGTTCATGTTTACATCCGTGTTTGTTTAGCTTCTTTTACCTGCCAATAAGGCGTCTACTAACTGAGAGTCACGTGGGGTCCGGAGCTATATAGAGAGTGTGAGGGGGCAGATCGGAAATTGCTTAGCCAATCACCTGACCTGAATGGCATTACATTAATCTCCGAGAACAAAGTAAGGAACCTTGGTGTTATCTTTGACCAGGACATGTCATTCAAATCCCAGGTTAAACAGGTTTGTAGGATTTCCTTTTTCCACCTTCGGAATATTGCTAAGATTAGAAGCATCCTTTCCAGGAGTGATGCTGAAAAACTAGTTCATGCATTTATTACATCAAGACTGGATTACTGTAATCCATTACTCTCAGGAAGTCCACAGAATGTAGTTAAAAGTCTTCAGCTTGTCCAAAATGCTGCAGCTAGAGTTCTGATGAGAATTAAAAAGAGAGATCATATCTCTCCTGTCCTAGCTTCCCTACATTGGCTACCTGTTAAATTCAGAATAGATTTTAAGATTTACTGTTACGGACACTCCCCTTTCCAGCCACCAGATGGCCTCTGTGGCTCCAGCCTTGCCTGTCTCCTTCCTCCAGATACCCAGCTGTGTGTGTGATTTCCAATCAGAGCACAGCTGGTAAATGGATCTCACATGCACGGAGACGAGGAGAAGGTACAGGGAAGTGTGGACACGGAGGTGTTCTCACGACTCTCCTCTCCTCGCGTGCTCATATTTTGTTAGCTTCGTGAAAAACTTGACTTTGGATCGTACTTTTGACTTTGGCTTTGTCTGAGCGTCACTGCTTATCAGGACTGCTCCCGTTTTCTGTTGAGGATTTTAAGTGGACTATTTCTGTTAGTTTCCCAGCCCCTTTTCGGGCTGGCGCTTTCAGTTAGACCCTTTTGTACAGTGGGGCAAAAAAGTATTTAGTCAGCCACCGATTGTGCAAGTTCTCCCACTTAAAATGATGACAGAGGTCAGTAATTTACATCATAGGTACACGTCAACTGTGAGAGACAGAATGTGAAAAAAAAATCCATGAATTCACATGGCAGGATTTTTAAAGAATTAATTTGTAAATCAGGGTGGAAAATAAGTATTTGGTCACTTCAAACAAGGAAAATCTCTGGCTCTCACAGACCTGTAATGTCTTCTTTAAGGCTCCTCTCCTGTGGAACCAGCTCCCAGCTTTAGTCCGTGAGGCAGACACCTTGTCTAATTTTAAGAATAGGCTTAAAACATTTTTATTTGATAGGGCCTATGGTTAAAATCTGATGTTAGCCTAGATCAGGACAAGTGGGGGAGTAGAGGGAGGTGGAGTGTACAGTCGGTAAAGACGGCTCTCCCTTGCCCTGCCTCCAACATGCCTCCATTTAAATAGGATAGATTATCCAGAGTTATCTCTGTAGTTATGCTGCTATAGGCTTAGACTGCTGGAGGACACACTGACCACTTTCCACACTCTTCTACTTTCTTCTACAATCTGCTCTTTAACTGTATTATTTCCTGCTATTTCAGTTGTTAAAGAGCAAATTGCAGGTTGGAAACTCACATGGACCAATATTTAGAGAACATAATAGAAACTCGTTTTAAACAATATTTTTACAGAGATGTGACAGGGAGTGGGGAGTCCTGTTAGCTTAATCCAGAGAAAAATATGGATTCTAATGCGGCTCTGACACAGAGGAAACTTTAAATGGTTATAATTCTGCTTCTGATAGACCAGAACCATAAAGTTATGAGTTTGCTGCTCGCCCCAGAGAGCAGAGACAAACCAGAGGGAGAAACCATCGGCCAAAGCCGAGAGATTGTGCTGCCATGTGAGGAGGAGGAGGGCTCTGACGTAACCAAAGGGAGTTAGAAGCTAGGCTGCCTCAACTCAATGTGGAAAGTGGCTAGTTTTAGGGTAGAGAGGTCATGTTATCCAGTCAGTGTGTGTGTGTGTTTACTAGTGGTGGATTGTGTTCATGTTGATAAACTAGAGTGTGAAGGCTGTACCAACTCCAGCCTGTGTGGACATCGAGTCCACGGGTTTCCAGAAAAGAGAAACTACGCCTCTACCTCCGTGCCTGAGGGCGTTTCTGCAGCTGAAAGACAGACTTCTGTAGCCCACATCGGTCGGTACCGGGTCAGGGAGGTCCGCGCTGGGCTCTGGAGACCCATGGTGGAGTTTAAAAAAATCAATGTAGATTTCTGGAGCTTACATCACTGTCAGAACCAGGTCAGAACCGACCACCAGAAGAGATGTGCGGCTCAGCTGGTTTCCGGGTCGGAACCAATCAGAACCGCCGCCTGGACCACCAGCAGAGGATCATGCGCAGCTTTTAAAAATTCCAGCTGGACTAGCTTCCTGGTGTCTGGGTCGGATCCAGCTCACAGAAGCCCGCATGAGCTCCAGAACCTGATGACAGGCGTCTCTCTCCCTCTCTCTAAGCGTAAATTGATGCAACCTGCTGGGTTCCTTATATAAGAAACATTATTTCTGATTGGCTTAATGAACTGACCTGAATTGGAATGTTTACTATGTGAAGTGCCTTGAGACGACTCTAGTCGTGATTTGGCGCTTTATAAATAAACTTGAATTGAACTGGATTAAACTACGTTATGTGAACGGATATTAATGAGTATGAGACAGCTGACAGATGCTCATTAGTATTAATATTATATTAACTGAGCGATACTATTTTAACTGGCTGGTACACGATAGATACTAATTTGTACAATATTGTGATGTTAGCACATGAGTTTAACTCATTCGTCATTTGCATTTTTTTACTGTGTGGGCGTCGGACGAGCCCCCGCACCGTGTGAATAAACACCCCAGCTCTAAAGCCGATCTTCGTTCTCATACGTCACACATCATGTGATCAGGAAGCAGAACATCCGTGTGTTAGGAGATCGTTTTGGGCCGCTGCTGTAAAAAAGTGAGGCGCGAACTGGAAAAGCTTCTGCTGATCACAATTCAACAACGGATTATGAAAGAACGGATAACGCTCGAAACGTGCGGATTCTTCCTGATGTAAGAGGTGAGTCTCTGCTTTGTTTTGGCATTGACATCATCCTAGCGCTCAACGTTCTGTAACTCTTAAAACAAACATTAAAAACGCTGAAAAACGCTGGCAGCAAAGGGCTTTACCAATCAGGAAACAGCTGGCAGTGAATGAGTTAAGCTAACAGGGTTAACTCACAAGCTGCTTCTCCTCACATGGCAGCACAATCTCTCTGCTTTGGCAGATGGTTTCTCCCTCTGGTTTGTCTCTGCTCTCTGGGGTGTCCTGGTCCATCAGAAGTAGAATTATAAACATTTAAAGGTTCCTCTGTGTCAGAGCCGCATTAGAGTCCATATTTTTCTCTGGATTAAGCTAACAGGACTCCCTCAGCTGACGTCACTTGGTTTGGAAAAAAAAACGTTTTCTCACAAAAATGACTCTAAAAGCCTAAATACTTTGTTTGTGTAAAAAAAACGTTTAAAACGAGTTTTTATTGTGTTTCCCTAGACATTGCTTCATGGGAGTCTCTAACCTGCTGTTTGCTCTTTAAATTTAGTAACTTTTAACACCAGAGCAGGTGTGACATATTTTGAGAGTGATGATTAAATTATATCTAGAGGAGGCTCATATCCTATCATCCAAAATATTACCAGTAATTGTTTCTAGTCCAGAGAAAACAAAATCTATCATGTTAAGCTAAATTCATGATGGGCCATCATCTCATGCATTCTTTAGTCAGGATAACACTCCCTATTACACTCTCTATTTGTCCCTGACTGCTCTCCGTAGTTGTCTCCTGATTATACGGGGGTAGGGTTTGGCATAAACAAAGCTCCTGTGGGCAACCACGGTGAAAGGGCTAGCTAAAAAACACACAAATGTCTCCATATAATAAAAGTCACAACCCTAAATGACCCAGAGGTTCCTTGATCAAATACACTTAATGACCGCTTAGAGACGAAGCAAGCTAGTAGATAATGCTAGCAGCTATAGTCAAGTATGGTCTGCTTCTTCAAAGATTCATAATCGTCTATGTCCACATCTTAATGCATTGGTTGTTAGAATATTTTCCTCAGCTCTACCGAGCACCCCAGCTAAGAAAACCAGCAGACTGTCTTAAACTTGCTGTTGGGTCTGTGGGTCTGTCGTGTCAACAGAAGCAAACTAGCAAATAGCGTGACTCGGCTGGGAAAAAATGTGCCGAGAGACTAGAGGTGGGAAAAATTATCGATTCTAAGATGCATCGCGATTCAGCCGTGCATGATTCTGCATCGATGCAGCAACGTGACATAATGAGATTTTCTCCCTATGTCTATGTCGGGGGCCGGCAACCCGCGGCTCTTCCATCCATCTGATGCGGCTCTCTGTGCTTGTAAAATAATGAATGGATATTTAAATAAAATACTTTATATTTTACTGCATTAATTTTACATCTGTAAGCTAATTCTAAATGTAAAGATTGTCTGCGTAAACCTGAACAGGTCCAACCCGGTCTTACTGTGAGACCGGGTTGACGCGTCACGCTTGTGCGTAATCATAGGCGCTTCCTGAGCTGACGAGGATGTGAGATTCTGGGCTTCTCCTCAGACGGCTCCTGGATGTGTCGCCACATTGGAGACAGGAACAAGCGCTATTCAGCCAAAGTTTCATCATCAGGGAACATTTTCTAAGTGACAAGTCTCGCTTCAGTCGGAGGAATCTTCCCGCATGCGCTCTGGTTCTGCGACGCGCTCCAAGCCCCTCTCCACATCTTCAGCTCGCTGTGTACCTTATGTTGTACACGCTGACAGCGAGCTGCGCTGAGCAGTGTCCAGCTCAGATGTTCAGATGGGAATCATTTCTTGAGTGATTTAGCTACATCTGCGATGTGCGTAGAATAAAGTGTCAGTTCATCTGCATGCGTCGGGGTAATTCTTTCTATTCTTTCTCCGTCAAAATAAACGGTCAAATACGGGAACTGTCCGGTCAACACAACACAATCAGAATCAGAATGAATTTTATTGCCAGTGCTCCAGATCAGAGCATAGGAACTTGACTCCATAGTACAACCTGACCAAGGTTACACACACACATATAGACAGGACAGATACAGGCAGACCATGGGAGCAGCCATGACGGCGCTCCTTTGTAGAAGAATGAGGGAATACATGAGGAAAGTTCAGGGGAGGGAGAAAAAAGGCATTAACAGGGTTACACCAGCAGGGTGCAGCACTCTAATGCAAAAAAAAAACACCTGACATGTAAGCACGAACGTCACAGTTCACAACATGAGACCCGGTAGGTAGGGGGGAGGGGCTGGGACCCTGGTTTCCTCAGCGGGGGCTGCCTGTGGCGCTCAACCAGCTGGCTCCGCAGGTGGGAGGGAGGTCATGGGGAAGCACAGAGAGCAGTGAGTCCTTTAGCTTAATGACCTCGGTAGAGACCACAATCTGAAGGCGGGGGGGTGGGGGGTGGATAGAGTTTCACAGCATTTGTCTGCATTCCTTCCATTGTGGGGGTTTTTGCACGCAACTCCAAGGCTGCTTTTGGCGTCAGATTCAATAACAGAACTTTGTTTGGGTCAGGACGAGATAATTTTCCCTCTCTGCCTTAAGTCTGTATTGATCATTCAAGTCCTCCAGTGAAGCCAATTCAGTGATTAAACATCTCCACACCGTCCGGTGACCCTTTCCGAGATGTTATCAATCCTGCGCGCTAACACCGGTAACGCAGCTAAGACATTGTCCAGCTTGCGATTCACCTCGAGCAACGTCCCAGTCTGTGAGGTATCCACACGGACGGTGCTGTCCATGGTTGCGGGTCGCCCTCCAATCGCTCCCGTCATCCCAATTTTACGGAAAGCCAGATATCCTCCCACTCCTATCAGAAGAAATCCAACGATCATCAGGCCAAATATCCACATATCTTCGACGTCCTCAATGGACAGCTGAGAGAGACAGATGATATTCCACTTCTTCCAGGAATCGAACATATATCCCGCTGCATGTGTCCCCTGAGGACAGGCGCGAGCCCCCTCCTCCGTCCCCATTGTAGAAAAAATCTTATCAATCGCGTTGAATGACCAATTAATTAAGTCCATGCTGAAAAATGGTGATTGCAGAGGAAATGCAGAGAAGCGCTCTGTAGGCAGACGGGACAAAAAGAGCCTTGGGGAAAATACAGATAAGGGAGGAAAAGGCAGAAGCGACTGCTCCCTGTGAGTGCCAGAAGAAGAAGAAGAAAAAAAAAACAGATATGCAACAGACTTCAGACAACACAACATAAGTGTCTACTAGGTGGGGTGGTGGGTTGGGACTATCCCCACTCCAACTCCTGCAGCCACGATAGAAGCAGCACATGTCACCTCAGTGTGGATAGGGGGAGGAGCATTGAGGGTTGGAGTGACCCTGGAACAATTCAGCGGCCTTCCCACTGTGTTGAGTTGCCATAGCGACGGCACATTCCACTTATCTTCTGAGGGGGGAGTTTTTGTTGTAGCCTTGCAGGCTCAAGGATGCCAGATTCCGATTAGAAATTGTTTTGGGGCCAGACAGAGATAATTTCCTCTCTGTCTTAAAGTTTGATGGTCCTCAACCTCTCAAAATCCCAATAATGGACATTAATCTATCCCAATCCATGCTGATTCGTCCACTCTCTCCTTGATATCATCCATCTTTTGAGCCAAAGAATGAATGTCGGCCAAAGTCCCAAGCTTACAATTCATCTTGACAATTATTTGAGTCTGTGAATTCACAGCGCGGTACAAACCATCTCTGAGCTCCGGGATCCGGCCAATATTCCTCGACAGCTCATTAATTTTCCGGTAAGCCAGGTAGCCTCCAATGCCGACCAGCAGGAAACCCGACACCAACACCACGAATATCCACACGTCTTCAGAGTCCTCCACAGACAGCTGGTCTGTCCCGGAGGGGCATCCGGGAGCCCCTTTCCCCGTTCTCATCGTTGAAAAAGTTTTAGCAACCGCGTGGAGAGACCAACTGACGAGATCCATTTTAGTGAATTTCAGTTTCCAGTTTCCAGAAAAAATGCAGAAGCAGCCGTGCACCCAGCACACACAGACAGACAAAGGCCTTGAGGATAAGATATGGAGGAGAGGAGAAGAAAAGCGTCTGCACCCTCCTAGAGCCGGAAGAAGAAACTTCGGATACGAAGGTAACCATGTAGAATTATACTAGTTGAGCAACTGGAAATGTGCATGACTTTTATTTTGAAAGTTTCTGGACATTTTAAACAGCTTTTGTGTTTGACTTCCTGGCTGCCTTGATTTGAACTGCTATGCTTGATGTGTTCTGGAAGTGTCGCTACAGTGTAGCTCATCACCACCAGTGTGTGAATGTGCGTGCAGGAACGACTGGATTTGCTGTAAAGTGCCTTGGGCGTTGTAAAACTCTAGAAAGCGTCATACAAATGCAAGTCATTTACCATTTCTGCTAAAATTGGAACACTACGGCCTGTTTTAGTAGAAAAACATTCATTCGAACCGATTTAGTCACTGTCTTGTAGGCGATATAAGAGACATCCAGGCTGACTGTACTTTGAACTACGGGAGCCCAACAGAGGGAAAAATCCATATTTTCCTAAATTAGATCTTCACAAATGGAAAATTCAAATTAATCAATAAAATTGATTTACCTCCCAGCTTTAATACACACATAGAAATGAATGCATGGATCTGAAAGATCTCTGGAAACCAGTACTGCTGGTCCAACCAAGATAGTGTTTGGATTCTTACACAGTCTGCTCATCCAGCTCCATGCCAATTCGCTCTGACATGTTCCTCAGTACCCCGATGGTTCCGGACACCAGTTCCAGTTGTTCATCCTGCTGTTCTGCAATCAGCTGGAAAACACAGACTGCTGTGAAACTTGTTCTATCCAAAGACTGGGTCTTGGTGCTGTTCAGGTTTTCTCCTACCTGCTGCTGCACCTGCTGCTCCTCAATGAACTGAGAGTTGGCGTTCTGCAGCTGATGGTCCAATCGGCCATACTTATCAGAACTAGACTGCCGGATGGGGCCCTGGGCTCCACACTCCCTGAGCAGAACCTCAACAGGAAAAGTCAAAACATAGAGAAAAGCTCCCCAATCATCATCATCTTCATCCTGTGAATCATCTGACTCATGGGCACAAGTGCAATAAGAGGAGTTGAGAGTAAACAGCTACCTGTTTGTTCTGTCTGTCAGCCGGGTTTGGGTTTGGGTTAGCAGCTGGGCTCAACATCTGCTCTTTCATGTCCTGCAAAACAAGGAGACCATTTGACTTTAGGCCCAGAACCCCAACCCTGGACCAGCTCTGGTTTTGGACTTACCTTGACCGAGAGCCTTGTACTGGTGATGAAGGCCCTCCTCCTCATTAGCTCTGCTGCATCTAGGTGGAACTTCTTAGGGTTGGACACCACGATGCGTTCACATGTAGTTAGAAAATGTTTTATTTTTGTTTCAGTAAAACACCTAAATGACCACCATGTGGTCACATGACAACCCTATTCATGTGACCATGTTGTTAGTTCCTTTCTTTAGCTATATTCTGATTTTGTGTTGATGGAGCGAATGGTTACTATGGTTACTGACTAGCTTCCTGTTGGGACCAATAAAAGTTATGAGACCAATTCAAAGGGGAAGGATATTGATGGTCTCGTCAAGGTCCTCCAGATCCCACTCAATGGATCGCAAGCTGTTCCTCAGCTCATTGGTTGTCCAGTCCATTTCTTCTTTGGAGGCTCTGCCCCCTTCCTGCTTCAGGTTGCTCCATCTGTGATGGAGGTTCTGAGCTACATGCACTGCCTTCTCTACCTCCCTGCAAAAAAGAGAACATGGAGAACTCTGTGAGGTGAATCTACTTTTGATGACCACACAGACAAGTCCAGAATCAGGGACGAAAGGTCCAGGATCCTCTGGAGGTTTCCTCTCCACTGTCGCTGCATGCTTGCTTCTTATGAGGATTGCTGTAAAGTTCCTAACACAAGTCAGTGACTCGATGACATACGTCACTAAGCAGACTCCGAATGCGGGCCTCTTTTTCCCATCTTCCATCTAAACAGCTGAGCAGTCTGTTAGACATTCATCCTTCTCATCCTCTTTAGTGCATAAAAAATTGTAAGTTTTGTCCTTCTAATATTCGTCCTCTTCATGCTGCGCTCATCTCCTCCTCTCGCCCTCTCCCCTCTCAGCGGGAGAGTTTTCAAACTACAAACTCCAAAGCTTCCAATGTCAACACACCCATAAATGTTGCTCAGCCTGAAGTAACACATCTACACTTGCTTCTGGTGTAAAGTAGTAACTTCATGAGGGATCATATTTGTAGCTGTGGCTCGCTTAAGTGTTAATAACATTGTTCAGGCTGTTGACAGCTCTCATATACATTTATATGCAGATGACACCACTTTATATGCATGAGTTCTTTCTTGCAGCACAACTTTGTCTTCAACATGCCTTCTCCACTCTTCATCTTCATTTAAACACAAGTTGATCTTCAACCCTAACTTACCACAATCAACTTTCCGCCCTAGTATTGTTACTAGTATTAGTAAGTATTGTTGTGAAATAGTGGCTGAAACAGCTTTTAGAAAAAAACATTCTCAGTGAAACAAGCATGAGAAATGAGTCTGCTTCAGCCGGAGAGGGGAAAGCTGATGTAAACTGGTCAGTAGGAAGCGGCAGAGACTCTGACAGCAACGCAGGAGACAATCTGGGACCCCTCGCCCCCACCCACGGAGAAGATCCGTGTCGGTCACCCAGAGAACAATAGGCTTATTTTCAAGGTTTGGATTAAATTTTTATTTTCTTACCATTTTATTAGGTTCACACATCCATAAAGAGATAATTAATAACACATTAGAACCACCGTTTTGCTCCACGTCATCGTCAGCCAGCATTTAATGGCAAAAATGACAGCCGTCAATGGTTTCTACACCGCAATAGGTCATCCTTGACTCATTCTGCAAAGAAAACCTTAGTTAAAATGACAATCCGGTGACGTCATTTATAGGACTGCTTCCAAAATACTTCTTAATAAACTCAATGTCTTTTATCACTCAGCAACCTGTTTGGTCACTGGTGACAGAATGGGACTCAGCTTAGCAACGTTCCTGAGATGGAAGAAGGAAGAGCCAACAAGAGAACTGACATGAGAATCCAGGGTGAGAGCTGGGTCAAAGGTCACGCCAAGATTCCTGACAGAAGGTTTGGTGTGGGAAGCAAGCTGACCAAGAGAGTCTCTGACTTTGGGAACCAGCTTGTCTGGGGCACAGATGAGGATCTCAGTCTTATCTTCATTCAGCTGAAGAAAGCTCCCACCATCCAGGTTCTGATAGAGTCTAAGCAGGTGTGTAACAGCTGCAGCTTAGACATCTCATGGGGCTTAAAGGAGATGTACAGTTGGATGTCATCTGCATAAAGAAGCCGTTGTAGCATATAATTGACGAACACTTTTAAATTTCAGTACAACTTAGACTAGATTAGTTTGCCAACCCGTATATAAAAAGTCAAATGTTGTTCCATAAAATATTTATGAACTATAAATATCAGCTAGGAAGGAGGGAACGAGACAACACCAATTTAACATCTGTTGTTGAGCCTTTTATAATTTTGTTTTTTTATTTTCAAATTTTTAGCTGCAGACCATAATCTCCTTTCACTTGAAATGTCGTCAAGTAGAATACTCGATTAATCGATGGAAGATTCGATAAAATACTGGAATACTGAAATATTCGATAGCTGCAGCCCTGGTGCAGGAACTGATCTGGTTCTGACAGGACAGATGTTGTCCAGGATGGAGAGGCAGTACTCATTAAACTGAGAAGTTGAGGAATCTGGGTCATTATCAGAAGAACAGGGTGGATCAAAAGCAGCAGAACATTTGCTGGCTGTTCCACCACATCCCAAAGGTGCTCTAGTGCCAAGTGTGTAAAAAAATATCCTGCACACCATTACACTACCACCACCAGCCTGAACCGCTAATACAAGGCAGGATGCATCCATCCCTACCATCCGAGTGTTGCAGCAGAAATCAAGACTGATCAGACCAAACAACATTTTTCCAGTCTTCTATTGTCCAGTTGTGGTGAGCCTGTGTGAAATGTAGCCTCAGTTTCCTGTCTTTAGCTGACAGGAGTGTGACCCGGTGTGGTCTTCTGCTGCTGTAGCCCATCTGCCTCAAGGTTCCACGTGTAGTGCATTCAGATATGCTCTTCTGCATACCTTTTTTTAATTTGTTCATTTCAGGCACAACAAAATACATATATAAAACATAAAGTGCTGGTTGTACCCAGTGGTTATTTGAGTTCCTGTTGCCTTTCTATCAGCTCGAACCAGTCTGGCCATTCTCCTCTGACCTCTGACCTCAACAAGGCCTTTTCACCCACCGACCTGCTGCCCGCAGGGTGTTTTCCCTTTTTCAGACCATTCTCTGTAAACCCACTGTGTGTGTGTGTGTATATATATATATATATATATATATATATATATATATATATATATATATATATATATATATATATATATATATATATACGATATATATATATATATATATAGTATTTATATATCGTATTTATATATATATATATAATACCATATATAGATAGAAATAGATATAGTATTTATATATATATAGTATTTATATATCGTATTTATATATATATATAATACCATATATAGATAGATATAGATATAGTATTTATATATATTGTGTATATATATCTCATTTCAAGATCCTGGTTCACCCCCAGCAGGTCCCTGAGGTCCAGTGACCACAGCCTACTGGTTGTGCAGCACCAGGCTAAAGGTCAAAGGTGACAGATCATTTGCTGCTGTGGCCCCCAGACTCTGGACCTCTCTCCCCCTGAGCCTGAGATCAGTGGACTCAGTGGTCTCCTTTAAACTCACCTGTTCAGGATTTGGAGTGACCTCCATCACCTCTCTCTCCTTATTATGTTCTTTCTACTTGTTCCACCTTTCCCAGGAAGAAGAAGAAGAAGAAAATATCATTTCTATAGCGCCTCTCAAGATAAAAATCATGAGGCGCTTCACAAAAACAAAAAAAAAATGTAAAAATATAAAAAACAATTTAGAAAATGATTAAAAATATATTTAAAATGAGCAAAAATAGACAATTGTGATTAAAATGTTAAGAAAGAGAGAGAGTGAACAGGAAAGAGGGAAACCAGTGGATCCTGAGGAAGGTGGAATAGGTGGGGAGAGCAGAATAAAGAGAGAGAGGTGAAGAAGGTCATACAAAAGCCAGCTTGAACAAGTGAGTCTTCAGCTGCTTTTTAAAGGAGACCACTGAGTCCACTGATCTCAGGCTCAGGGGGAGAGAGGTCCAGAGTCTGGGGGCCACAGCAGCAGATGATCTGTCACCTTTGACCTTTAGCCTGGTGCTGCACAACCAGTAGGCTTTGATCACTGGACCTCAGGGACCTGCTGGGGGTGTAGGGACTAAGAAGATCACCAATGTAAGATGGTGCTTGTCCATGTAAGGCCCTATAGACCAGAACCAGGATCTTGAAATGAACCCTGAAGTTGACTGGCAGCCAGTGAAGCTGGAGGAGAAGCGGGGTGATGTGGGTGTGTTTGGAGGACTTGGTCAGAAGCCGAGCACAGGCGTTCTGAACCACCTGTAGACGGTTCAGGGAGGTTCTGCTCAGACACGTGAAAAGAGAGTTACAGTAGTCTAAGCGTGAGGAGATGAAGGTGTGGAGAACTGTCTCAAGTTCAGAGCGGGACAGAATGGGACTCAGCTTAGCAACGTTCCTGAGATGGAAGAAGGAAGAGCCAACAAGAGAACTGACATGAGAATCCAGGATGAGAGCTGGGTCAAAGGATCCACTGTTTTCCCTCTTTCCTGTTCATTTTCTCTCTCCATTTCCTAGCATTATTTTTCATCACCATTTTTCTCTCTCTCATTTTGAACATATTTTTAATCATCTCTGAAATCTTTTTTATGCCTTAATTCATTTTTTATTGGTGAAGTGCCTCGTAATTTTTATTTTGAGAGGTGCTTTTATAAAAGATTGTTTTCTTTCACTACATGTATTTCAGAAACCGCTGATCTGAGAGTGTCACACACAACCATCTCCAGGGTTTACAGAGAATGGTCTGAAAAAGGGAAAACACCCAGTGGGCAGCAGGTCTGTGGGTGAAAAGACATTTGAATACCATTCACTCATGATTTTTAAGCGAAAAACAACAAAGGCCTACCCCGCGTTGACCGTACTACATACTGTATACGCGCAGGGGAATTCTGATCGAGGGCTGGACAGACCAGCCAGAACGGAACCAGCCTTCTAGAGCTAACAGCTGCTGCCCACGGCACCGGAAAATAGTCGTGGCTCGAGCTTTATGCGGATGCTAGCTTTAGTTTAGTGCAGATAACCAATGCTTCTGACCCTTTAACGACGAAGAATGGATCTTCCATGGACATCTTTCCGCTTCGCGTTCAGTCCACTAACCAGATTCTTCAGTCTGGCTCTGCTGCGAGGGCTTTGTTCCGATTACAGCCCGGTTCTGGTCATCGCCTCGTCTCTCTGTGCTTTGTTTACATGTAGCAATGAAGCGTCAATTGGAATCGTAGCATGTTCAAGGAAGATCCCGTCTTTCTCGCCTTTGATTGGCTGCAAGGGCTCTCCGAAAGGCTGCAGACCCGGACCGCGTTATCACTTTACACCACAGACTGCACTAAGCGGTGGAAGACGGTTTGCTGCTAAATGGAAATAGCCAATCGTAGTAGAGACGTTCTAGCCAATCAGAGGCGAGAAAGGCAGGAACTTCCTGGGACATCCTACGATTCCAAATCACGTTAGCGGCAACCATTCCGTCACATCCGTGCAGGAAGTAAGTTTTATTTTTCAAAACTTTATTGAAAAATTAACAATTATAAAACAAAAACTCCATATTTAAACATAACTTAAAATAACAACACTATATAATCAAAAACACAACAAAGTATCTGTTAAAATATTCTTAAACCACTTTTATTTTAGTTTTCAATTTTGGCATTTTAAGTTACTGTTGGTAATAGAGATACAATACTCATTCAGATCAGGTTCTTTGAAATTATTAAATCATGGGGATTTTGTATGTAAATATTTAGCTAATATAATATTAAAAGTACATCTATTATATATACTTCATCAGTGGAAAAAATTAGCTGTAGAAACTTAGCCTAGCGAACTAGACCAAATTCTTGCTTTGCAAATAAATAATACATTTATTTAGTCTGGCTTGCCAGGCTAGTAGAAACTGTCATGTATTGGGAACGTGATGACGTAACGCAGGGGTGTCAAACTCAAACTCACACGGGGCCGAAATGAAACTCTGGGACGGAGTCAAGGGCCAAACTTAATATTTTTGAAAAAGTGATGGCAAATTTGCACATTTTCTTTATCAACATATATGCAATTTTGAACCTTTAAATTTGGAAACAAACATATTTCTGCATTAACACTGAATGTGGAATAACCAAATTACACACGAGCAAGTCGGTTTTAAATAAAAGGCATCAGTGGTATTCATTACTTGTGGTATAATCAGCATTTTTAAAATCTTTTCAGGATTTATGTTTTCTTGTTTATTCATTTTTCTTATTTTTTATTCTCCTTTTTTTCTCCTGTAATACGTGTCATCGCTGCTGTGACGTCTAGCTTTTCCCACTGAGGAACAATAAAGAGATTTTCTATTCTATTCATCTATCTGCAGCCTTTCCACTTCCTGTTTACTGTAGGTTAAATCTTTGCTCACGGGCAGGGCCGGCGTTAGGCCCGGCTACTTGGGCTGAAGCCCTGGATGTTTCATGATAAGCCCCGGATCTAAATCGTGGAAGTAACATGCAGTACCAAAGTCCAACAGAGAGGGAGCAGCTGGCAGTAGTTTGTATACAGCCTGCCTGAGCCTCCACCACTGAAGAAGAAGCCCTTCAGCAGCCGGCTTCTTCTACACTCTCTGCCTGAAACGCATGAGTGAAGATGGACATAAGGACGTTTTTAGACCAAAAGTACGGCGACAGAACCCCAGCTTTGATGAGACTGGTGTTGACTCAGGTTTGTGAGTCTTATTAGAAAATATTTGTTGTGCTGCTGGTTTGCCTAAAGTTAGCTTACTATCAGGTAAAGTTGTTGGAGAAAGAACGGGAATATTTACTATCATCTCACACTAAACACTAACAGGAACAATACTCTGCCCTGAAAATGCTTAATATGTAGCTTCAGATTAAAAATTATGTGGTACAAGACAAATATATATGATGTTGACTAGTGCGTGTCATGTGTGTGTGTGTGCACGCGTGCATGTGTGCGTTAAGCCCCGGATCTTCTTCAGTCCTAAATCCGCCCCTGCTCACGGGCCAACAACAAAATACAAATATCATTTAATCTTAAATGAAAATGCAACATCTCACCTGTTAACTTTCATGTTTTGGAGCAGAAAAAGAGCATAAAACCAACATATTTAAAGCTCAGTTTGCTCCACTGGTTTACTGTGATGCTCACCTGTTCCAGCCAGATACCTGCATCATGGGGTTGGTCTGAGCTGAGGAGGAGACTCCTGTTGTTTTGCTCATCTTCATCATAATAATGACAACATTAGATGACAACAGGTGCTCACATAGGTTTGTGCTGATGAACATGTCTGAGCAGCTTGAGCACGTTGTTGTGTGTCGGGGAGGAAACACGACCACAGAGTCGTGCTGGTTTGAGCGTGTCGCTGCTCGCTGGAGTTATATCGGCTCTGTCTGGACGTTAGTTGGAAAACTTCTCTTTCAGTCGTGAACACATTACTGAGCGGCTAGAATCTCCGTTTCTGGGCTTCAACGTCAGAAAACAGCTGAGTGAACTCGGCGCTGAGTGAGAGGAGTGTTTAGTTTGTCCGAGACAGCAGAGCTGCTGACACCGGCAGCAGGCGCTGGAAAAAACACAAAGGAGGGGGCGCGTCGGCTGCGCGCTGACGCCGCAAAGCATCATGGAAGTTGTAGTCTTTGCGGTAAAATCGGCCAGCGGGCCAGTTTTAATATATTTTTGATATTTATCTCGCGGGCCACATAAGAATGCTCCGCGGGCCTCATCTGGGGGGTGGGGTGGGGTGGGGGTGGGGGTTTGTTGCCTGTCTCCAGCAGTCAATGGGCAATCAGACGGGGTACACCCTTTACAGAGAGCCAGGCAACACAGAGACACTCACACATGCACAGGGAGAACATGCAAACCACGCAAAAAGATCCCAGGCTGGGAAGCGAACCCAGGACCTTCTCGCTGCAAGGAAACAGCTCTAACCACTGTGCCACTGAGCAGCCCCAATTCAGAATGTCCTATCTCATTAATAAAGTAAGATCGACACACACAACAATGGTGACGAGGATGACGGAGACGAGTGTTTGAAAACAGGACTTTTTTTTTTAAGTGGCGGAGTTGGACGCGAAAGTTGCGTTCACGATGGAGAAGACGGGGATCCAGCCATTTGCATGCTACACAGAACCTGCTACTCTCGGATCAAGATGGACGCGATAGCTGACGTTGTTCGAGTTGTATGCAGACGAGAAAGGTCTTATCATCGCCGACGGGACGTCTGATGTGATGGCGCAGCGGAGACGCGCTCTTTTACTGCACCTGGCCGGACAGGACGTTCATATTAAAACAACTCCAAAATGGGCTCAAGCTAATGGAGAAGTGGAATGGCAAAATGCATTGCTGATGAAGAGGATCAGGATTGCTCAGGCCGAAGGACTTGAGTGGCAGAAGGAATTGAGAAGATGTGTGGCAGTGTACAGAGGACTCGAACATCCTACCACCGGGAAAAGTCCAGCGGAACTCCTGTTTAACCGGAAAATAAGAGGAAAGTTACCAGAACTGTGTGGGTCGAGCACAACAGCGTTGGACGTTCGTGACAGAGCCGCAGAACAAAAGGGTCAGTTAAAGCTGTACGCAGATGAGCGAAGAGCAGCACTGTATTCAAAAGTGGATGTTGGAGAGACGGTACTGATGAAACAGGACAAGATGGACAAGTTTAAATGATAAATGACCCGCACTTGTATAGCGCCTCTCAGAGTAAGGACTCCAAAGCACTTTACACTACAGTGTATCATTCATCCATTCACACACTGTCTATGGTCACATCACACACTGGTGGGGATGAGTTACGATGCAGCCACAGCTGCCCTGAGGCGCACTGACAGAGGTGAGGCAGCCGAGCACTGGCACCACCGGTCCCTCCAACCACCACCAGCAGGCAAGGTGGGTTAAGTGTCTTGCCCAAGGACACAACAGCAGAATTCTCTGTCCAGAGCTGGGATCGAACCTGCAACCTTCCGATTACTGGACAACCCGCTCTACCTGTTTATGTTTATTTATTTGGCAGACGCTTTTATCCAAAGCGATTTACAATCTATAACCTATAGGGCATGTTGTGATCTGTGGAGGAAACCAGAGTACCCGGAGGAAACCCACGCATGCATGGGGAGAACACGCAACTCCAGGCAAAAAGGCTGCAGCCGAGTTTAGAACCTGCAACCTTCGTGCTGCTAGGCAACAGTGCTAACAACTGCGCCACCATGCAGCCCATAAACATAGCACCACATAAAGTTGTAAGTAAATGTGACAATCAGGTTGTTGTTGAATCCCCAGCTGGAGTACGTTATCGCCGGAATACTTCACATGTGAAAAAGTTTGAAACACAGACGACCGAACAGGGGCAGAGTGGACAAGAAGAGATAATTAAACCATGGACATTAAAAGTTAAAGTCCCATTAGTTGTCACACACACTGATGTGTGTGCGAAATTTGTTCTCCGCATTTGACCCATCCCCTGGGGGAGCGGTGAGCTGCAGACACAGCCGCGTTCTGGAACCATTTGGTGGTTTAAACATTGAGACTGAAACACCACAAGAGGGCGCACCAGGTCTGGAAATGACCCAAGAGACTACAACTCCTCGCTCAGGTGGACGCATGCCTCTCCCACCTCCTGCACCTCATTGAAAATGGGGGCAGCACTGACCCAAAGGATTGTGTAATTGTTGTTTAGTTTCATCGATGTAAACATCCAGCAATGGTCAGTTTAGGTACTGTTTGACCTTTCACCATCTATTCAACATCTGGTCAGAAAGGACACACAACATTGCATGTGTTCCCTTTAAAAGTTCTGCCTTCACACCAGCTTGGATTCAGACTCTGCAAGTCTGAATCATAAACAATAACTTTCTTTCCCCAAGGTCATCTGTCTGCCTCCAGAAGACAGAAGATCCAGCTCGAATCAGTTGCTAAATTCAAGAATGATTTAATAAAAATCAATGTGAACTTCTTTGATGACTTATAATCTAGATAAGCATTAAATAAATATTTGTTTATTACTACTTATAATAATTATAGTATAATGAAATGCTTCCTTTGGGTCAGTGCTGCCCCCATTTTCAATGAGGTGTAGGAGGTGGGAGAGGCATGCGTCTACAGCCGTCTCCTGAGCGAGGAGTGGCCATGCAATGGCAGTAGACTCCTGTGCGTCACTGCAAATGGACGCCATATGGACCGACTCCTCGCTATCGGTCATGTTTCATGCGCCCATGCAACGGCCCTCATCAGAGCCAGAGGGCGAGGGATACCTGGAGGCTGCGTCAGCAGCGCAGTTGCTCTTGCCAGGCAAGTGTACAATGTCAAAGTGCCATGGGAGTGTGCATTGTTTGAGCCTGAACAGGCGAGAGTTAGTTATCTCATCCAATGTCCGCTCCCCAAGGATCTTCACCAGGGGCTTATGGTCGGTGACCACGACCAGGTAGTCGCACTCCCGTGTGAAGTATCTGGTCTGCTCCAGGCCCCATGCTATAGCCAAGGCCTCCCCCTCAATAGCGACGTTTCGCTGCTCAGCGGAGGAGAGAAAGCGTGAGCTGGCCAGAGTAATTTTCCATCCATCAGGTCAGCAGCCGGGGACGCCAGAGCTGCAGGTGCAGTGCTGCTGGAGGAGGACGTATCCAATGCCGCGCCTGGACCAGTCTGGGCGGAGGCAAGTGCGCCTCTCCATGTCATAGATTTCTACGCCTGCCCGGACAGAGTCCACGATGGCCAGCTTGGATGCCTGAAAGGCTGCCTCTAACTCGGGCGACCACTCAAATTTGCACCGAGGGCTCAGAAAGAGCTTAAATGGCGCCATTATATCACACAGCTGTGCGTAGTTGGCCACCTGGTTAACCAGACCAAACCAGCTCCTGATGTCTGTGGTCGAGGTAGGCGTGGGGAAGTCCCTGATAGCCGTCAGATATTTTGGGAGGGGCTCGGTGGTGGCATCGGAGACCCTGAATCCGGCAAAATCAACATCCCTCTCGGCAAATTGAAACTTAGAGGGGTTCAACACAATGCGGGATCGGCCAACGTGGGACAGGAAGTCGATTGTTCTCCACCAATGTGTGTTCAAGTTGGTGTCATAGTGGATGGTTGTCATGCTGACTTGGCAGAGATCGCTCTGTCAACTCTCTCCTCCTCATGCTGTCTCTTCTGCACAGTATCTGAAAATGAGCTCTGCATGCAATCTACTCACTGGCCAGAGGGGGCTTGTGAACTCTGGTGTGTGACCTCCTCCAGGTGAGCCAAATTAAGAAATCAAGAGCACACAACCTCACAATTCAGTGGCTTCTCAAGGCATGCAGCAGGCATTCAGGCAGTGTGTATCAAACTGAGATGGCAGAGGCAAGCAAACAATTCAACTGTGAGGAGGACTTTTGATCTAGGAAGGCTATCGGTTTTCACCTGATATTGATGCTGACCTTTATGATGATCCTGAAACTGGTCAAATAAAGACATTTGAGTGAAGCCAAAGTCTGGTCTTTTCAAGTGTAGACGCCTCACAGAAAAAGAAGCACTTGACAGTGAAAACCGGCCTTGACCAGTGAAAACTCCACCAAAGTCCGCCACAAAGAGGGAGAAGACTCCATCCGGGGGCCTGGAGGGAACCGCTTTCCTGCCGTCTGCCAACCCAACAACAACCAAAGCAACATGGCTGAGTCAAAGTCACTTGAGGAACTGAGGGGAGAGCAAACCACAGCAAAAAGACTTTTCTCCAGACTCGCCAATCAAGTAACAAGGACCCACATGGAAATGTCTATAGAGGAGCCGCAGGATGTCTTCAAGAAGCTCACAGTAGAGAGCTCCAAAGTGTTGGATATGAATGATGAGCGCGAGGCTGCTTACATCGCAGAGTGTGAAGATGGAGGCACAGATGAGTTGAGCAACCAGCAAAGAGCTGACCTCAAGAAAACTGGGAAAGAATGTGAGCTCAGGTTAAAGGAGGCAAAGAACCTGGTCAGAGAGACATTATGGGCCTCGTTTGGTGAGAGAGACTAATGCTTGCCCTAAATGCTGCCGAAGTAGAGATTGAGAACGTCTCTTCCACTCAGCCTGACACACCAGTGGAGGCATATTTTTTGCTTTTCCATGTTGAAGACCTGGTGCACAGAGCACAGGAAGCACACCAGTCATGGAACCGCTGGGCTCCTACTCCCGAAAGGCGAGATTTTGATCGTCGATTTATTGAGCTCGAGACGTCTTTTCCAAAGCTGGTGTCAGAGAAAGCTGCCCTGATCAAGGGAGCAAGAATTAAAAGGGACAAAACACAAGCGTCTATCACAGTCAACAGCACAGCCCCTTTTGCAGCCATAAAACTGAAAGCCACGGCTTTACCAAAGTTCACCAGTAACCAGTGCGAGTTCTACCGATGGAGGAAGGAATGGGAGACTCTTCAAAGACAAGGTGAACCAACTGGGTCTGTGGAGGTGAAGAAGTTTCAACTGCTTGATAGTCTCGACGAGAGGATGGCTAGAGATCTGCGTCTGTCTACATACCCATCAACAGATGAGATCTTCAGAGTCCTCGAGAACCGTTACGGGAATCAAGCCACCATTGCCATCGAGATCATCGAAGAACTACAAGCTATCCCTGCTGTTCCTAGTAACCAGCCAAGAAGAATCATTGAGCTAATCCAAGCAGTTGAAAAGGCCCTCTATGATCTGAATGAACTAAATAAAGCAGTTGCAATAAAGAAACTGTTAGTAATAAAATCTATTGATAGCAAATTACCAGAGCCTCTGAAGAAAGACTGGCCTACTCAAGCTGCTGACCCTAAGCATGCTGTGACTCATAAGAACTGTTTTGACAAGCTGCTTGTATACCTCCAATCTCAAGAATCCATCTACGAGCAGTTAGTTCAGCTGAGAGACATATACCTTGCCAAGGAGATGATAAAATTCCCAACGAAGTATGCCTGCACAAAGACTGTTAAATCCATTAGTGATTCAGCCGGATACATCATCTGTGGTGACCCAAAGAGCAAGAGGAAGCTCTACGTCTGCAGAAGGTTTAGAACTATCGCAAAGCTACAGGAGAAAAAGAATGCAGTTCCACAGCTCGGAGCCTGCAAGAAGTGCCTTGATATCCACAACAAACCATGTAGAAATATTACCTACCTGTGTGGAAATTCAGAGTGCAAAGACCAGCATCATTTGTCTGTCCTTTGCTAAGACCCTCATCACAAAGACCCAAATCTGTTCCAGGGAGAGCTGAGGGGAAGAGGTACACAGAGGACCAAGAAGAATTCCTCGCCAAATTATCACCAGAGCTAGCGCAGCAGTGTCATGAGGCTTTCAGCAACATTGTCTCACGAGCCTTCAACTCTGTAGCAACAGAGAGAGGCCTCCTGGAGGAGATTGGTCTAACAGAGTACCCCATGATCCTGATGCTCCTTGACATCACCGCCAACGATGGGGAAAGAATCGGGACATTGATCTACCTGGCGTCTGACTAGGGGTTGTATGAACTAGTCGACTTCGCGGCTCTGTGGTGACTTTTTATGCCTGTCATCGACTAGTCGCTGTCACGTGATAATGACTGACAAGATGCAGTCCTCGGAAAAGACAGCAGGTGATGAGCCCCTGCGTCAAGAGGCGGAGGCAACGCGCTGTGCCAGAGCGTCGACACCAGCGGTAAAACGGACATTTAACCAAACTGTGACCTTTTCCCTCCTGCAATTTTACCTTCCCCTCACCCCCATCCTAATCTTAACCAGTTTGCGCATGCAAAGCTCTGATCGTTGATGCGCTCCAGACATCGGCATCCTGAGCAACGACAAATCAGGTGTCACCACCTCAAAAACAAATCAAACACGCGATCGTTCATGTCGACTCATTTCCTTTAATGTTTTCTGTCTGTTATTTGTGCCTGATGCGTTTCGCTGCTGCGGAGCGAGGCACATCACCTGTTTTGTCCTCCGGTGATGTACCCCCAAAATTCCACTATCTCCGCTCCGCTCTGGCACGAACTCCGCAGCAAAAACGGTCCCGTTGTAGTCGGACGGCGAGCAGCGGCACTCTGCTGTTTTCTGGTCGGTAGATCTTAGAACTGCAGTTCAAAGGTAACTCATAAGGAGAATATAAATGAACCCAGGTAGCAGTTTCTCTTTAGGATTGAGAGGAGATGCAGGAAGATAATAAACAGGCAGGACAGAAAAATAGTCAAATAAAAACAAGTTAGTTTTGTACCTGGTGGTTGCAACAAACAGACACCATTGAAGGTAATCAGAAGTGAGGAACAGAAAATGAAATAATTATTTTAATGTTTAGAGCAGCAGGAAAGGCTGCAGGTGCATCAGTGAGATTGCGGCTGCTGCGCAGGGGGAGGTGGGAGAGGGCTGAAGTAGGAAGCAGAAAGTACCGTTATTAAAAGAGACGTGTTAACTTAGAAAATGTGGGTGCAATTTTAATTGTCAAAAACTCCAGCGAACCTACCGACCCCCCCCCCCCCCCCCCCCCCGCCACTTCAGGTGTATGACGTCATCAACGACTAGTCGAAGTCGACTCGATTTTCATTACTTGACTGTCGACTTTAAAAAAAATTAAGTCATGCAACCCCTATGTCTGACACGAACTACATAACGCATAAAGCTGCAAGCAAGCTCAACCTTCGTAGTGAAGACGTCACAGTGGTTGTCCATGGTGTCGGAGGGATGAAGGTATCAGTAGCGACCAAGCGTTACCTTCTCAAGATCCGTGTCAGCACTTCAAAAGGTACCTTAAAGTCTCACCAGCTAATCTGTTATGGTCTTGATAAAATTGTTGAAGTGCACAGACATGTGCTACCTCACAAGTTAAAGAAGATCTTCTCTGATGTTTCTTGTCAAGACCTTGTCAGACCCAGAGAGATTCAACTGCTAATAAGTCAGAAGGCAAGCAAACAATTCAACTGTGAGGACGACTTTTGATCTTGACAGGCTATCAGTTTTCACCTGATACTGATGCTGACCTTTATGATGATCCTGAAACTGGTCAAATAAAGACATCTGAGTGAAGCCAAAGTCTGGTCTTTTCAAGTGTAGACGCCTCACAGAAAAAGAAGCACTTGACAATGGTGCCATCCACGCACCTTTACTTCCGCTTGAAGTTGGAGACAATCACATCAAAGCGGCGATTGTAGCCATCGCCAGACGAGAGAAAGCCCTGTGGGCTCTGGTGTAACGCCAGCGGCTGAAAGGAGAGATTAAGGTAGGGAGATGACGGTCTGACTCGCGCAGGGGCACGCTGTGATACCCATTCCAGGGGTCAGTGACAGTCTTCCAGGTCCCTTTTGGGATCCGGCGTGCCAGGTGAAATGGGGGCTCGGTGGCGAAAGTCTCACGCTTGCAGAACTTAAGAGGTGAGATATCGACGGTCCTACGGGGGGTTCCGTCGTGCTTCCGGGTGACCACCATCCGGTGGCACAAGATCACTGATTCGCCATACAGGACAAGTTCGATGACGCCCAGGGACAGTAGGTCAT
Source organism: Nothobranchius furzeri (assembly GCF_043380555.1). Classification (NCBI taxonomy): domain Eukaryota; kingdom Metazoa; phylum Chordata; class Actinopteri; order Cyprinodontiformes; family Nothobranchiidae; genus Nothobranchius; species Nothobranchius furzeri. The sequence goes on from NC_091748.1 coordinate 80,962,723, forward strand.
CATGCACTCTCTGTTGCCAATGCAGAGGCAAGGCCGCCGCAGTCTGGCATGTCTTTGGCGTTGCCACTGGGTCAACGTGTATCTCTATGGGTGGACCTTCAATGCATGGTAGCGGCCGATGGGGGCAAGTGTTGAACGTTGAAAATGCGTACCTGTCAATCAGCCACGCCTTCATCCGGTGATTATTCTCTGGGGAGCACGAAAACAGCAGCTCCGCGGGGCGCGAAGGCGGGGCGCTGCATTGAGGACATGAGCAACAAGCCGCCTGATGGGAAGCCATGCCTCCGTCACAGACTTCCCTTGGGCATGTGGCTTTGGTGAGCCCACCGTAACGGCTGGCGGCTTCAAGGTCACGGCCCACTGCAGAGTTGCCCTCACCCATGCAGGATGGAAACCCACTAGGCAGCAGGCCGAGGCTGAGCAGGGAGTCCGAGAGGTACATTGTGTGAACTGACCTGCTAACATATATCATTGGACGGCAGGACACCACCTCACCGCCAGGGGCTGCAGTGGATAGTTTGGCAAAGAAGGCGCCCTCAATGTCAATGAGGGAGCTGTTCATCGCTGATAGGCTTAGGACCACCGGGTGGAGGGCGCTGCGTAAGAAACCGCACGCCAGGAACTCCTCCAGGGACCACAGGTTCGACTGAGCCCCCGTGTCTGCAATGGCGGCGATGGTGGCCTCTGCAACCGGACATCTGGCACCGGCCCCACTAGTGAACCTCACCTTATCATCAACCTTGATGGAGATGGGCACTCGGGGGTGGTCCCTGAGCTTTGTGCACCACCATTCGCCCTTGGAGAAGATGTGATGGCCGAGCCTGATCTGCGTGGGCCCATCACCGCAGCTAAGCGTCCCAAGGTGCAGGGTCAGTGCTTGTCTCTGCGGCACCCATTAGAGCAGACACCCGACGTGACGGATGAGACCTGTGATATCACGTCATGGCCCACCGCAGCCTGTTGTCTGTCCGTGTGTGGCTGGTGCCATGCCAGTCTCTTCCGGGCCCGGAAGCAGTCGGCACGCATTCGATGAGGCTTGGTGTTCCAACTCCGAGATCCTTCAGAAAAAACACAGAAAGACACTTTACAATCAGGGCATGTAGCCCTAGCAGACCTGTCTAGTGGGGCCAGAAAGGGAGCAGGCCCTGATGGTGGCATAGCTTGTCTGCGTCTAAACGAGGACATAGCTGACAGGCTGGAGGAGGGGAGGGTGTTGCGAGCCATTTCTCTGTTCTCCACCAGTGCTATAATATTATTCACAGATTTACACAGAACATCATGAGTCCCCAACATGAAGAAGAAGAAGAAAATATCATTTCTATAGCGCCTCTCAAGATAAAAATCACGAGGCGCTTCACAAAAACAAAAAAAAAATGTCAAAATATAAAAAATCATTTAGAAAGTGTTTAAAAATATATTTAAAATGAGCAAAAATAGGCAATTGGGATTTAAAAGAAAAAATGTTAAGAGAGAGAGAGAGTGAACAGGAAAGAGGGAAATCAGTGGATCCTGAGGAAGGTGGAATAGGTGGGGAGAGCAGAATAAAGAGAGAGAGGTGAAGAAGGTCATACAAAAGCCAGCTTGAACAAGTGAGTCTTCAGCTGCTTTTTAAAGGAGACCACTGAGTCCACTGATCTCAGGCTCAGGGGGAGAGAGGTCCAGAGTCTGGGGGCCACAGCAGCAAATGATCTGTCACCTTTGGTCTTTAGCCTGGTGCTGCACAACCAGTAGGCTTTGGTCACTGGACCTCAGGGACCTGCTGGGGGTGTAGGGACTAAGAAGATCACCAATGTAAGATGGTGCTTGTCCATGTAAGGCCCTATAGACCAGAACCAGGATCTTGGAATGAATCCTGAAGTTGACTGGCAGCCAGTGAAGCTGGAGGAGAAGCGGGGTGATGTGGGTGTGTTTGGAGGACTTGGTCAGAAGCCGAGCACAGGTGTTCTGAACCACCTGTAGACGGTTCAGGGAGGTTCTGCTCAGACACGTGAAAAGAGAGTTACAGTAGTCTAAGCGTGAGGAGATGAAGGTGTGGAGAACTGTCTCAAGTTCAGAGCGGGACAGAATGGGACTCAGCTTAGCAATGTTCCTGAGATGGAAGAAGGAAGAGCCAACAAGAGAACTGACATGAGAATCCAGGGTGAGAGCGGGGTCAAAGGTCACGCCAAGATTCCTGACAGAGGGTTTGGTGTGGAAAGCAAGCTGACCAAGAGAGTCTCTGACTTTGGGAACCAGCTTGTCTGGGGCACAGATGAGGATCTCAGTCTTATCTTCATTCAGCTGAAGAAAGCTCCCACCATCCAGGTTCTGATAGAGTCTAAGCAGGTGTGTAACAGCTGCAGCTTAGACATCTCATGGGGCTTAAAGGAGATGTACAGTTGGATGTAATCTGCATAAAGATGGTAGGAGATTCCTTTGAGGGAGCTCAGGATTTGCTGAAGAGGAAGCAGATAGAGGAGGAAGAGCAGAGGCCCCAGCACAGAACCTTGTGGGACACCATGGGTAAGAGAGGTGATGGACGACCTAAACTTGGAGACGGCCACAGAAAAGGAGCGCTCAGAGAGATAAGAGGAGAACCACTCCAGAGCAGATCCTGATAGGCCTACCCAGTCTCTCAGCCTCTCCAGTAGCAGGTGATGGTCAACAGTGTCAAAGGCTGCAGTCAGGTCCAGCAGGACCAGAACAGAACAGTCCCCTGCATCACTGTGATTCAGAAGGTCATTAGAGACCCTAAGAAGAGCTGTTTCAGTAGAATGAGCTCTACGAAAACCTGTCTGGAAGCTATCATAGATGTTATGTTCATCAAGAGCAGCTGTGAGTTGTTTAGCCACAACCTTTTCCAAGATCTTGGAGATGAACGGAAGTTTAGAGATGGGTCTGAAGCTGCTATGGAGAGAGGGGTCGAGACTCGGTTTTTTAAGAAGCAGGTGGATTACAGCGTTCTTAAAGTAAGCAGGGACCTGACCAGAAACCAGAGAAGCATTAATTATAGAGAGCAATGCTGGGACCGATGGACTGAAAAGCACTTTTAAACAAAGATGAGGGTAAGATGTGGAGGGGGCATGCAGAGGTCTTCATAGAGTTAACTAGTTTGGTTAACTCAGGCAAAGAAACAGGAGCAAAGCTATCTAGGATGATGGGCCTGGTTGGAGTCGGGAGAGGCGGCGATAAGGCTGAAGGAGAGATGCTAGATCTAACCTTATTGACTTTGTCCACAAAGAAAGACAGAAAGTTCTCACAGTCTGCAACAGAGTGGATGGAGGCTGTAGGAGTGGCAGGAGAGACGATGCTGCTGATGGTGCTAAACAGCACCTTGGGGTTCCCTTTGCTCTGGGACACCAGGTTGGAGAAACAGGAAACCCTAGCGTCTCTGACTGCAGAGTTAAAGGATGTCAGAAGATCCTTTAGGTGCAGCAGATGGACGTGGAGATGGGTTTTCTTCCACAAACGCTCAATTCTTCTGCATTGGCGTTTCAGGCTGCGAAGGCTGTCATTGAACCAGGGAGTAGGGTTCACTGCAGGACCTGATCTGGTTCTGACAGGACAGATGTTGTCCAGAATGGAGAGGCAGTGCTCGTTAAACTGAGAAGTTAAGGAATCTGGGTCGTTATCAGAAGAACAGGGTGGATCAAAAGCAGCAGAAAAATTGCTAGCTGTGCTCTCATTAAGAAAACGAGAACTAACCATACGGCGAGCAGGAGGTGGGAACGCAGAAACTGACAAGTTAAAGAAAATGCAATGGTGATCTGAAATATAAATGTCCTCAGGACAAACACTGTCAGCATTTAGACTCAGGGTAAAACAAGGTCTAGAGTGTGCCCCCTGGTGTGTGTGGGGCCAGAAACATGCTGGGTAAAGCCGAAGGAGTCCATAAGGCTGGAGAAATTCATGGCAAAGAGATTGGAGGGATCATCAACGTGGATGTTAAAGTCACCAACAATCACCAGTCTGGACAGCTTCACAGTGGAGGATAGAAAGTCACTAAACTCCTGAAGGAAAGAACTGCTTGGACCAGGTGGACGATAGACCACAGCACAGTAGAACGGGTTCTTACGCCCGACTTTAATCAGCTGCGGTTCAAAGGAAGCAGTGACCAGAGGTTGTAGAGCTACATGGAAGATGGTCTCTGAAAACAACAGCTAGGCCTCCACCATGACCAGAACCCCAAGGCTGGCTAAGAAAAGAGTAACCACTCGGGCAGAGTTCAATCAGAGCAGAATAATCAGATGTTTGCTGCCAAACTTCAGTCAGAAGCAGAAAATCCAGGTTTTTAGAGAGAATTAGATCATTGAGCAGGAAGGTCTTATTGTTAACAGAGCGGGTGTTTAATAGAGCCATGCTGAGTGAGGAGGAGGAATCAGAAACTACAGAGACAGCTGGAGTTAGTGGATGTAAATTGGCAGGGTTAGATCCACTGTGTTTATAAAAAACACTTATGGAGGGAACAGGAGGAGAAACCACTGAGGAATGAGGATAAACCGACCTTAAAAAACTTGGACGGAGAAACCGCGCCCCAACGCGGCCTGGCGGGAATGCGGAAGTGGCGCTCAGGTCACCAAACAAAGGACAAGAAGCTAGAAGATCGCGCCGATGTTTACCAGATAAACCACGCTTTAAGAGAAGTCTTATTCTCACCTGGATTCCTGCTCGTTTACCTCTTTTCCTCTGACATTTTCCCTGGACAGGATAAACATCGCTGGATGCGCCCTGGTTGGAATCGTTGTTTGGCTCCGGGCCGGTGCACCACTCACGTAAACAAACAGGATGGTACGTCCTCGGTGCATCGTGGGCGATCGTGAACGAACGGAAGGACAGAAGAGTCTGGCGATCATAGGAGATGGTAGCAGGGACACTACTGAAGAGGATCGCAGATTGGAGCAAGGTGGAAAAGAGGAGGTTAGTGGAGAAAAGTTTGAAAAAGTGGCCGGTGACTGCGGCTAAGCCAAGCACAGGCGCCATCTTGTCGCCGACCGGAAGCAAACTACTCATGCATGTCAGAGTCATTAATCCCATTAATCAGTACATAACAAATAATATGATCAAAATAGTCAACTGACTGCCCGCATCCGCACACAGCGTTGTAGGCGCTGGTTTCTGCCTGACCACTCACCCTGGTACCCCGTACCCGCTGGTGGACACCAGAGGTTCGGGGAGCCGTCAGGCTGAAGAAGGAGGCCTACAGGGCGTGGCTGGTCTGTGGGTCTCCGGAGGCAGCAGACAGGTACCGGATAGCCAAGCGGGGTGCAGCAGTGGCAGTTGCCGAGGCAAAATCTCGGGCGTGGGAGGAGTTTGGTGAGGCCATGGAGAAAGACTATCGATCGGCTCCAAAGAGGTTCTGGCAAACTGTCCGGCGCCTCAGGAGAGGAAGGCAGCAACTCGCTCACACTGTTTACAGTGGGGATGGGGAGCTGCTGACGTCAACTGAGGCTATAGTCGGACGGTGGAAGGAATACTTTGAGGAGCTCCTCAATCCCACCAATGCGCATTCCGAGGAGGAACCAGAGCTGGGAGGCCTGGGGATGGACTGTCCGATCTCGGGGGCAGAAGTTGCTGAGGTAGTCAAACAACTACACAGCGGCGGAGCCCCGGGGGCGGATGAGGTTCGTCCTGGGTATCTCAAGGCTATGGATGTTGTAGGGCTGTCATGGTTGACACGTCTCTACAACATTGCGTGGTCATCGGGGGCAGTTCCTAGGGAGTGGCAGACCGGGGTGGTGGTCCCCATCTTTAAGAAGGGTGACCTGAGGGTGTGTTCCAACTATAGGGGGATCACACTCCTCAGCCTCCCTGGAAAGGTCTACTCCAAGGTACTGGAGAGGAGGGTCCGATCGATAGTTGAATCTCAGATAGAGGAGGAGCAATGTGGTTTTCGTCCTGGCCGTGGAACTGTGGACCAGCTCTATACCCTTGCAAGGGTGATGGAGGGGGCATGGGAGTTTGCCCAACCAATCCACATGTGTTTTATGGATTTGGAGAAGGCTTATGACCGTGTCCCCAGGGGCACCCTGTGGGGGACGCTCCAGGAGTATGGGGTGGGTGGTTTTCTGTTAAGGGCCATTCAGTCCCTTTACCAGAGGAGCGTGAGTTTGGTCCGCATAGCCGGTAGTAAGTCGGACCTGTTCCCAGTGAGGGTTGGACTCCGCCAGGGCTGCCCTTTGTCACCGGTTCTGTTCATCACTTTTATGGACAGAATTTCTAGACGCAGCCGTGGTGTGGAGTGTGTCGAGTTTGGTGGCAGGAGAATCTCGTCTCTGCTTTTTGCGGATGATGTGGTCCTCCTAGCTTCATCCAGCTCTGACCTTCAGCTCTTGCTGGGTAGGTTCGCGGCCGAATGTGAAGCGGCTGGGATGAGGATCAGCACCTCCAAATCTGAGACCATGGTTCTCGACCGGAAAAGGGTGGCTTGCCACCTCCGGGTCGGGGGAGAGGTCCTACCTCAAGTGGAGGAGTTTAAGTATCTCGGGGTCTTGTTCACGAGTGAGGGTAGGAGGGATCGGGAGATCGACAGGCGGATTGGTTCGGCGTCTGCAGTGATGCGGACGCTGAGCCGATCTGTCGTGGGGAAGAGGGAGCTGAGCCAGAAAGCCAGGCTCTCGATTTACCGGTCGATCTACGTCCCAATCCTCACCTATGGTCATGAGCTTTGGGTAATGACCGAAAGAACGAGATCGCGGATACAAGCGGCCGAAATGAGTTTCCTCCGTAGGGTGGCCGGGCTCAGCCTTAGAGATAGGGTGAGGAGCTCGGACATTCGGGAGGGACTCGGAGTAGAACCGCTGCTCCTCCGGATCGAAAGGAGCCAGTTGAGGTGGTTTGGGCATCTGGTCAGGATGCCTCCTGGACGCCTCCCCGGGGAGGTGTTTCGGGCATGTCCTGCCGGCAGAAGGCCCCCGGGTCGACCCAGGACACGTTGGAGAGGTTACATCTCCAATCTGGTCCGGGAACGCCTTGGGGTCCTGCCGGAGGAGCTGGTGGACAAGGCCGGGGAGAGGACGGCCTGGAGCTCCCTAATTGGTATGCTGCCCCTGCGACCCGGACCCGGATAAGCGGAGGAAGACGAAGACGAAGACACTCACCCTGGCGCCAAGAGAACGAAAGGGCTTGTCACGCTCCTGGCGTAGTTGAAGCAGATCAGTCCTCAGAACACATGTGGCAACCGGTGTCACTGCCAAAGAGCACATGGCAGCCAGCAGAGTCTCAACCGGTCCAGTTGCAGCACCCGGGTTAGCCTTCAGCAAACTGTCCCCAAGTTCCAGACCGGCACACTGAAACAGCCGGAAGGGGGCCTGGGTATCACCTATGCCCGAGCCAGCATGGAAGAGGTTCCAGCGGTGGGTGAAAACTTTCCATTCCTCAATGGACATGCCGACATTTACTCTTGGTCGATCCAGCGCAGGGCCAGGCAGGCCCGGGGCCAGTCCGGCTCTGATGGGCGAGGCCATGGTTTGCCAGCAGCATCACGGCGAGTGCCTCAGACACGTCGTTGGTGGCGAACATGCAGGCTGGAACGGAGCATCTGACGACTACCATGGCTCCTTCATGAAGAAATACACTCCTCGATGTGTATTGACAAAGATGAAGGAGCCCTGCGGCGACATACAAAGCTGAGTGAGCATAAGCTAACGGCAGCATGAAGCATCAGCATGGGCTAAAGGCTAAAGCAAGGCAATGTGATAAAATACGTAAACAAACGCAATGCGGCTTAGCATGCATACTGACAATGTGACCATTACATTAGCTTAACAAGCATGTGAAGACTTACAGATACAAGTTGAACAATAGCATGGATGGACAGCAGTGTGATGGTTGAGTAGCAGCAATACAAATGAGAAGCAGCAGTATGTACAGTGAGGGATAGTCGCATGTACGTGATTTCAGGCACATCCCTGAGGACACCTTTTTCCGCCGAGGTTTGATCACAGCACACCCTGGTGGCCAGTGGTGAACTCTGCAAGTATAACTACCAAGATAACTGATGGGAGTTGTTTTAATAAATGCTTTGAATACTTTTACCATTATGACATAAGAAACATGTTGTTACTTCTTCTCTGTAGACTCTGTAGACACCTTCTCGAACCTTATCTTGCATCTGCTGATTTCTCTCCTTCTCTCGGGTGTTGCCTAGTCGGGTCTTTGGGTAATAGCCCAAACCAGCTCTCCCGATGGCCAATGTTCCCACCAGTTCCTTCTGCCTGAGGCAAGACTCTGCCACGTCCACTGCTCTCTCTGCTTTCCACTTCCTTCCTGTTCTCATATCAATGCCAGCTGCTGACACGTTCTGGTCCTGGGAGTCCATGTACTGGAGGACTTCTCTTGTGCATGCTACCATAAATTCTTCAGTTAGGCCACTGAATGGAAGTTGTAAGGTGTTGCTTCTTCAGTACAGGGCTGCACTGCAAATACTGCAGGGGACACCCAGCCATTTATGGAGAAATCAATTGATTTTCCTCTCCAGGCACCTCACTGTTTACACTGGGATTGAGTAAACAAGCAGGAGCCTCAGAACATGTGGGACAATGTAGTGTTGGTAAGTCCATGGTTTGAACCTGCCTGGCAGGCCTGACTTGTCAATTTTAGTGAACCAAACCTTCAGCTCCTTGTCCAGCAGGTGTGGTTTAGGAGATGGGAAGCAGAATTCTGGATGTGTTGAAGTTTGGTGAGGGTTTTGGATGGGATACTACATAAGATACTATTGTATTAGTGGATTTGTGATGTGATGGATGCATGAATAAGGGTTCCAGGGACAGTAAAAGAAAGAGATGAACAATGACTGACAAAAGCACAATTCAGTCACCTGACAAAAACAGTTAACCTGCTCCACCAATTTCAGATTCAGATTTCAGATTTATTGGCCAAGTAAAAGTACATTTACAAGGAATTTGTCTTCGGTAGATGTTCGCTCTCTAAAACATACAACAACCGCAATAAATGAGAATAAAAATACCTAAAAACTCATAAGAACATGTATACCCACACACATGTTCATTTACACACACACATATATACATATACACACACACACACACACACACACATATCCATAAGCATACTGAATAAGTATTAAAAACTATAGTAAAAGGAAGGTAAAATAATCTACAGATTCAGGAGAGAAATGGCTGAAGGAAAGAAACTGTTCTTGTGTCTGGTGGTTTTTGTGTACAGCGATCTATCGCGTCTGCCAGATGGGAGGAGATGGAAGAGAGTAGATGCAGGATGTGTGGCATCTTGGACAATATTCACTGCCTTTCTCCTGCTCCTGCTGATGTACAGTTCCTGGACAGAGGGCAGTTGGGCACCAATGATTTTTCCTGCTGTTGTAATAACACGCTGTAGTCTGCATTTGTCCATTTTTGTGGCTGACCCAAACCAGACAGTGATGGATGAGCAAAGTATGGATTCGACTGCAGCAGTGTAGAAGATGATCAGCAGCTCTTGTGGTAGGCCGTACTTCCTTAGTTGCCGTAAGAAATACATCCTCTGCTGAGCCTTTTTGACGATGGAGTTGATGTTTGTTTCCCACTTCAGATCCCTGGAAATGATAGTTCCCAAGAACTTGAATGAGTCCACCACTGACACTGGGCTGTTGGATAATGTGAGGGGGGGGGCAGCACTGTGGGAAGCTTCCTAAAATCCAGGACCATCTCCACAGTCTTAAGGGTGTTAAGTTCAAGATTGTTCTGACTACACCAGACCACCAGCCTCTCAACTTCTCGCTGATGAGCACACCTGTTTTCCCCCGTAGGGAGCCAACTGAGCCTCTTTGCCCTTGGGCCTGTCAGATGGAGAAGGTGGCCCTGCCTGTATGACTGGTGTCAGAGCTTGGCCCGCATTGTCGGCAGTAGGTTGGACTAATTCCTGGTGAGATCTAAACTCTGCCAAGGCTGTCCTTTGTCACAGATTCTGTTCACAACTTTTATGGACAGGATATCTAGGTGCAGCCAAGGTGTTGAGGGCATCTGTTTTGGTGGCCTGAGGATCAGGTCTTTGCTTTTTGCAGGTGCTGTTGTCTTGCTAGCTTCATCAGAACGTGATCTCCGGCTCTCACTGGAGCGTGAAGCAGCTGGGATGAGAATCATCTCCCCTAAATCCAAGAACATGGTCTTGAATCGGAAAAGGGTAGAAGGCTTCTTCGGGTCAGGGATGAGGTCCTGCCTCAAGTGGAGGAGTTTAAGTACCTCAGGGTCTCCTTTATGAGTGAGGAAAAGCTGGAGCATGAGATGAACAAGCGGATTGGTGGTGCATCTGCAGTGATGTCGAAGTTGTACCGATCTGTTGTAGTGAATAGAGACTAAGCCAGAAGACGAAACTCTCGATATACTGGTCAATCTACGTTTCCACCCTCACCTATGGTCATGAGGTCTGGGTAGTGACTGAAATAACAAGATTGCAGATAAAAAGGCCGAAATAAGTTTTCTCCACAGGATGGGTGGGCTCTCCCTCAGAGACGTAACAAGAGATGAGGCTGACAGCTCAGTCAGGTTGAATACATGGAGCACTAAATGAAGCTTGTGTGTGTATCAGGAAGTCATTAAGCAGTAATAGGCAGCCAGGTTACCCCTGGTAAACGGTCACAGAGAGGCACTATATAAAAGATCGCCGTCTTTTTCTTCTTCCATTTGTGGATCCCTGTTAGGATCTGCCCCCTTGTGCTACTGTTTGGTATTTTTGCTTACGGCAGACGGTCAGTTCTAGCACTGCCCCTGCAGGCCCAACTGGTCTAAGCTGCAGTCAGAGAAGAAGTTTACCCCTCTGCATGTTGATTGCTGGTGAATCACCCATGCAGGGAGCCACCACTGGCTGATTCTACCCATGCATATCAGAAGCTCCCACTAGTAGGTAGGTTTCAGCTGACCAATCAGTCCATAGGTGGGTGCTTATGGTCGGCTCAGCTCAGACAGACTGCAGAGATGCAGGGCCAAAAAAATCCCAGTCTGCTCTGCACAAACACCACTAATGTAGATGCAATATCCCTAACCTTAAAGTAAATGTGCCATAAACTCCCTGTTTCATTCCTCTTGTTGGCCTGTTTGCGTCTCCACCACTAAGGATATGCAGGGAGAGCCAGCATTTAGTTACTATGCTGCTCACATATGGAATCAGCTTGCCCATGACCTCATGCCCCAACCCTAGTGTTGTTTAAAAGAAAACTAAAAACCTAATGTACTCATTAGACTTTAAATGAATTGTTTCTCATGCTGCGTCATCTCCACTGTAATCTGCGTTGTAACTTTGTCTTCTCCTTTAGCTCTAAACTGTAATTATCACTTGTAAGTCGCTTTGGACAAAAGCAACTGCTAAATACATAAACATAATTCCATTTGTGTGTATTTTGTGTTTTTATGTGTTTTCATATCATGTCCTGGTAATTGTAAAGCACGTTGAATTGCCTCTGTGTTTGAAATGTGCTCTAGAAATAAAGTAGCCTTGCCTTAGTTATTTCGAGTGTCTCCTCTGTTTCTACGTTCCAGTGACACACCGAAGTCCAGGGATGCTTTAGAAACACCGTCATGAAGTGGATGTACACACCGTTATTCAAGGTTGATGCCTGACCCATAACAAATGAAGTCCTGACTCTGTTCTGAACTTGTTAAACAACCAAATTCTGTTTTATTTCAAATAAACAGAAACAGAAACTCACACCAAAACAGATTTTTTATTATTTCATTTAAATTAAACTCATCAATTACAAGTTGTAAGAAAATTCCTGGGTTTTTTTTCAAAATAAAAGTCTGACTCAGAAAATTGCTGCATCACTCACTAAAGCCTCAAGCCTAATTTATACTTTTCAGTCTGCTGCAAAATGTCTCCATCCGTGGTTGCGTGTCTCTCCCTCGTGGAGCTGACGGAGAAGTATAAATTGGGTTTCAGGCTGAAGACTGAAATCGATAAGCAGCCCATCTAAAAGGACCAATCAGGAGCATCCTGTAATACTCAGGTATGTTGCTGTGAAACCAGCTGTGTCTCAGCAGATGAAAACAGTTGTCCTGTTGCTGCCAGCTCACTTTCAGATCTGCATCTGGTTCTACTTGTCTCACTAGTTGTCCTCGTTGGCAAACAATCCAGCTTCCCACCGCAAAGCTCGCTGGTTTTTGTGTCTGACTACTCGAGTAGACTCTATGACCTGAGATATACCAGAGACATGAGAAGACACAATAAGATAAAGAGAAAGGAGGAGACAGGAGTATATCAAGAGGTTAGTAACATGTTCTGGAACCAGAACTGAAACTGGGGAAAATATTTAATTTATTACAATTCAGTTCATTTACAACAGTCGTCTCAAGGACCTTCATACAGTAAACATTCCAGTACAGTTAAGGTCATTAAGCCAATCAGTAACAAGTTTCCTATATAAGAAACCCAGCAGGTCGCATCGAGTCACTGACTAGTGTCAGAGTCTTTACAGCAATCCTCATACTAAGCAAGCATGCAGCGATAGTGGAGAGGAAAACTCCCTTTTAACAGGAAGAAACCTCCAGAGGATCCTGGCTCAGTATAAGCAGCCATCCTCCACGACTCACTGGGGATGGAGAAGACAGAACACACACACACACACACACACACACACACACACACACACACACCAACACCAGCCTCTCCACACATTATTCAAACACTTTGGGAATTAACAAGAGATGATTATTTAACACTTATGCAATTATCAAGTTTTAAAAAGCCATTTATGATTCATGGAAGATCTCATCTCCTGCATGACTTTTGTTCCAGTTAAGATAAGGTAGCTAGGATTATTATGTCTCCTATATCCTGTGACAAGGCCTTGTACGGTACTTCTTGTTTGGAGGCCAGACAGATGGGGTGTTTGTGTCTGCAAATTAAAAGTTGATTTCTGGTCCTTTTGATTAAAATACTTTTGTACGTTACAAGTAGCAGCACATTCAGTGTCAAAGAATGAAATATGTTATCATAAAAGGGAGAATGTTTAAGTGGTTAACAGTAGTGTTCAAGCCGATGGCCCCCTCCATGAGGCCACCACAGCTCAGCAGAACATCATTGCAGCTTCTTCTGGGGAGAAAAACACTTACAGAGAAAATAAAGTTAACAGCTGAAATAGCAGGAAATAATACAGTTAAAGAGCAGATAGTAGAAGAAAGCAGTAGAGTGTGGAGAGTGGTCAGTGTATCCTCCAGCAGTCTAAGCCTATAGCAGCAGCAGCTCAGGTGGTAGAGCGGGTTGCCTCATGAACGGAGGGTCAAGGGCTCGATTCCAGCTCCCGCCAGGGGTATCCTGCTGTTGTGTCCTTGGGCAAGACACTTCACCCAACTTGCCTGTGTTAGTGGTGGTCAGAGGGGCCGACGGTGCCAAATGGCAGCCTCGCCTCTGTCAGACCTCCCCAGGGCGGCTGTAGCTACAAAGTAGCTTACCATCACTAGCAGTGTGTGAATGTGAGAGTGCATGAAAGCGTCTTTGAGTGTCCTAAACAAGCGCTATATTAGTTAGATTATTATTATTACTATTACTATTACTATTATTATTATTATTATTATTATAAGTACAGAGAAAACTCTGGATAACCTAGCCTTTTAGATGGAGGCATGTTGGAGTCAGGGCAAGGGAGAGTCGTCTTTACCGACTGTACACTCCACCTCCCTGTACTCCCCCACTTGTCCAGATTTAGGCTATTATCAGATTTTAACTATAGCCCCTATCAAATAAAAATGTTTTAAGCCTATTCTTAAAAGTAGACAAGGTGTCTGCCTCACGGACTAAAGCTGGGAGCTGGTTCCACAGGAGAAGAGCCTGGTAACTAAAAGATCTGCCTCCCATCCTATTTTAGATATTCTGGGAACCACCAGTAGACCTGCAGTCTGAGAGCGAAGTGCTCGGTTAGGAACATATGGAACAATCAGATTACTGATGTATGATGGAGCTTGATTATTAAGAGCCAGGCACGTGCAGAGGGGGGGTGGGGGTGGGTGGGCGGAGGGTGCTTGAGACCCTGCCCCTTTTGTCCCATCTGCCCAAAGTGCCCTTTTTGAGGTTTAATGATTTTTTTTATATTTATTTTATTTTTTATTTTTTTTTATTTTTTTAAAGAATTTTCTGTTTGTGCCCCCTCAAGAATAACAAAAATAATAATTAATAAAATTTCTGTTTAATAATGTTATATAGCTGGCGTGAGTCACGTGACCATACCGTCACGTGACCATTCCGTCTCTTCCTCACGCCGGCCAGAGCGCACAGCCGGTCACAACAAGCAGCAAGCACTCACGTTTTCTTCATGGCTGAGCAAGCGGTGCAGAGCTTTTAGGACATACATATTGATTGGGAGAAACAGAATAACACCGGTAAGTAGGATGCAAACTACTATACAAAGTTATTAGATTATTTTGTACAATATTAAGTTGTTTTGTGGCACGAGGTGTGTGTGTGGCTGGGTACCGATTCTGAACCTCAGTAGCTTTAGGATTAACCAAAAACATTCTGTACATAAGTACTTGTACGAAAATATTTTTTCAATCTTAAATATTGGGAATTTGCCAATAAAATTTTGTTGTTAACTAGGTACCGCAAAGTTGCATTCCTATTGCTGCTGCGTGTCACGTGACTGGGGTCTCACACAGCCCTGCTTCTGTTTACAAAATCACTTCCTGGTTCGCAGACTGATAAAACTTGAACTAATTTTAAATTTAGCTACCTTTTGTGAAAGGAAATAAGAAAAATACTAAAGGTAACATCCGTCACAAGTTTTGTGTTACTAAATATTCAGTCCTTGTCTGTAAATTCTGTCCAGCGTTTTAGGGAACATATTTTTGTTTTAGATTTTAAGGTTTCTCAGCCCTTCTGGTGGGTTCACTAATACTATGCATATTCTCAAAATGTTGGACTTTATATTTGTTCTCTTTTTGAATGCATTGTATTAAAAACATTATGTTTTAAAGATGTACATTTTAAAAAAAAACTACTGTTTTCACAGCAAAATTATTTTATCTGTACAGTTCTCTGTTTTGCACAAAGTAGATAGTAAAACTGAATGAAAGCATAAACATATTGTTTTATTCTTTATTTTTATTATAATTACTAAAGCACTATGATTAAAATAGTATGCAAATATTCTGGATCAGCATCATGAAGCAAATTTGTGGCCAAATTATATACAGTTAGTTTTCTGGAAAATGAATTAAATGTCCCAGTATGTGTATGCATGAGTTTTATATGCATGAAAAAATATTTGTAAATTAATTATGATATATCATTGTACAGACATGCCTCGTAAGGAGAGGAGGCGGAAGCAGCGACAGAAAGAGCTACATGAGGCAGCTAAAGGCAGTGGGTCCCTCACCAGCTGGATAAAAAAAGAGTACAGGTAAGTTGCCTCACAGCAACAAGTGTAGAAACAATAATATACACAACTCATCATGGATCATGGATTAGGTGCAAGACCTGTTAAATGTGAATAACTACATAATTCATTCATACAATAGCTAATTTTGCCTTGTTCTCAAATGGACAGCAAGTGGAGAGTGATAGATCACATGAGGAGACTGAAGACACACACACACACACACACACACACACACACACACACACACACACACACACACACACACACACACACACACACACACACACACAACTCTTTCTGTTTATATTTCTGTCACATTCTTATCTCGGACATGAACTCCTCTATTATCCACTAATGTTTAGATTTCCATTTTCTACCACAGGTTTTGTCTCAGATATTTCTGTCTTACAGTTCTAAGAGTTTTCACCAATTTTTGCCATTTTTTAATTTATCTTACATTAATTTTGTAATTGACTAACATTTCTCCTCTGCTCGTTATACTCCCTGCAGTCTGAGATCAACACAGCCTTGCCCTCCAGCATCACCAGCAGCAGCAAGAAGAGCAACCCTGCAACAGCTACATTGTGCCCCATCATCAGGTAAAATAGGACAGCAATAGATCAGGAGGTGGAGCAGGTTGTCCGGTAATCGGAAGGTTGCAGGTTTGATCCTGACTTTAATCAGAGATTGATGCTGTTGAGTCCTTGGGCAAGACACTTAACCTGCTTTGCCTGCTGGTGGTGGTCGGAGGGACTGGTGGCGCCTGTGCTCGGCAGCCTCGCCTCTGTCAGTGTGCTCCAGAGCAGCTGTGGCTACATCATAGCTCATCACCATCAGTGTGTTAATGTGTGTGTGTGAATGACTGATTGTGTTGTAATGTGCCTTGGGGGGTTGTAGAACCCTAAGAAGGCATTATATAAATACAGACCATTTACCAAAACAAGTTACTTTTGCTTTACATTGTCCTTATGTGGTAAGGATGTATATAATGATTCGCTTCCATTTTGAATTTCTAATAAATATGATTTGTTATTCAGCCGGGTATACTGTGGTTATGTCATGGTGTTTGAAAATATTATTCTGTGTGCCCCTTTTTAAATTTGAGCACCCGCCCCTTCAAAGGTCTCTGCACAGCCCTGTTAAGAGCTTTATATGTGAGAAGAAGGATCTTAAAATCTATTCTGAATTTAACAGGTAGCCAATGTAGGGAAGCTAGGACAGGAGAGATATGATCTCTCTTTTTAATTCTCATCAGAACTCTAGCTGCAGCATTTTGGACAAGCTGAAGACTTTTAACTACATTCTGTGGACTTCCTGAGAGTAATGGATTACAGTAATCCAGTCTTGATGTAATAAATGCATGAACTAGTTTTTCAGCATCACTCCTGGAAAGTATGCTTCTAATCTTAGCAATATTCCGAAGGTGGAAAAAGGAAATCCTACAAACTTGTTGAACGTGGAATTTGAATACCATACTATACCATACCAGTTTATTTGTAGAGCACTTTTAACACGGCATTACAACCGACCAAAGCGCTGCACATAAAAATAAAATAAATCAATAAAAAATACAAGCTAAAAATTCGTATATATCATATGAAGTAAAAAAAGATAAAAGAGTTAAAAGAACAACAAACTAAACCCAATAGATCAAGTGAAACCAGAATATAAAAACACAAATTTAAAAATCAAACAAACAAGGTGGAAAAACTAAGGATGAGTTAATGCTTTATGGTTTTGGAATTGAAGGCCAGGGAGAAGTAGCGGGTTTTCAGCTGTGATTTAAAAACGGCAATAGAGGGTGCTTGCCTAACCTGAAGAGGTAATGAGTTCCACAATTTTGGGGCACAGACAGAAAAAGCCCTTTCCCCGCGGGTCTTCAAACGTGCCTTACGGACAGTTAGGAGGAGCTGATCTTCAGACCTAAGAGCACGAGGAGGGTGGTAGTAATGATAGGGAGGTGCCTGACTGTTCAAAGATTTCAATGCAAGAAGCAGAATTTTGAAATTGATCCTGAACTGAACGGACAACCAGTGGAGTGATTTAAGAGTAGGTGGAATGTGCTGTCGTCTGTCAGCTCCAGTCAGGAACCTTGCTGCTGAATTCTGGACAAGCTGAAGTCTAGACAGAGCAGCTTTACTGTTGCCGTACAAGCAGGAGTTGAAATAATCGAGCCGAGAAGTGATGAAGGCGTGAGTCACAGATTGTAGAAGACGGACACTGAGGATGGGCTTTAATTTAGAAATTCTCCTGAGGTGGTAAAAACAGGACCTGACTTTGCTATTGACCTGAGCATCCATCTTCAGAACCGGGTCTATTTTTATTCCAAGGTTGGAAATAGCAGAAGTAACATTAGGAGGCAGATAGTGGAGGTCAGGTTCCTGGGTTGCTCAAACATTGTCGGAAATAGCAGAAGTAACATTAGGAGGCAGATAGTGGAGGTCAGGTTCCTGGGTTGCTCAAACATTGTCGGGACTAAAAACGAGTACCTCTGTTTTAGAGTCATTTAGATGGAGGAATTTATCAGCCAGCCATTGCTTGACATCGTGAAGACAATCAGAGGTTTAGTGGAGTCAGTGGGTTTAAGTGAAAAATAGATTTGACAGTCGTCTGCGTATAAATGGTATGAAACAGCATGCTGTCTGAAAATGGCTCCCAAGGGCAGAATATAGAGGCAGAAAACTAACGGGCTGAGGATGGAACCTTGCGGAACCCCCCAGGGAAGGGAGAGTGACTGGGATGAATAGTCATCCAGCATGACCCTGAGGGACCTGTTAGAAAAGTAAGACCTAAACCAGTCTAGGGCCAAACCTGAGATGCCAGCCCAAGTGTGTAGTCTAGAGATCAAGATGTTATGATCGATCGTATCAAAGGCTGCAGATAGATCCAGAAGTACCAGAACCACATGGAACCCTGAATCCAAGGCCAGAAAGATGTCATTAAACACATGAACATGAGCAGTTTCAGTGCTGTGCTGTTGTCTAAGCCCAGACTGAAAAATGCCTATTACTTGATGGTCATTAAGATGTAGTACTAACTGTTCATGCACGACTTTCTCAAGTACCTTAGATAAAAATGGTAACTTGGAAATTGGTCGGAGATTAGAGAATGACATGTCCCGGTCAAAGATAACACCAAGGTTTCTTACTTTGTTCTCTGAGACTAATTTAGCGTCGTTCAGGTCAGGTGATTGACTAAGCAATTTCTTTTTCTGAATTTTGGGTCAAAATATGAGAACTTCAATCTTGTCTTCATTTGAAAGCAGAAAGTTTAAAGTCATCCAATTTTTTATGTCTTCATGACAAGCCTGTAATCTAACTAACCGATTAGGTTCATCAGGGTTAATGGATACATATAACGTAGTATCGTCAGCATAACTGTGAAAGTTTATCCCATGCTGTCCAATGATTTTACCAATTGGAAGCATATATATATATAAGATAAGATAAGATAAGATGACCTTTATTAGTCCCACAAGTGGGAAATTTGTTTCGTTTACAGCCAAGCAAAGTAAAAGTAAAAGTTATGCTGAAGAGGGAGAAAAACATTAAAATACAATACAATAAAACCGACCGCAATGAGATAAAATAAATTCAATACAATAGACAGTTTATACCTTAAGAATGGGTTAAAAAGTAATAAATAATAACCATACTAGATACAGCTAGAAATACAGAGTACACTTCAACCGACAGATTTGTTGTAAAGTCTGACAGCAGTGGGGAGGAAAGACCTACGGAATCTCTCTGTCCCACACCTTGGGTGCCGCAGTCTCCCACTAAAAGAGCTGCTCATAGCTGTCAAAGTTACCTGCATGGGATGAGAGATATTATCCAACATGGATGACAGTTTAGCTGTCATTCTCCTGTCACTCACCACCTCCACAGGGTCCAGGGGGCATCCTAGAACAGAACTGGCCCTGCGGATCAGTCTGTTCAGCCTCTTCCTATCCCCCGCAGAGATGCTGCTGCCCCAGCAGACCACACCATAAAAGATGGCCGAGGCCACCACAGAGTCATAAAAGGTCTTCAGGAGAGGGCCCACTACTCCAAATGACCTCAGTCTCCGTAGTAGGTACAGCCTACTCTGCCCTTTTCTATACAGGGCATCTGAATTATGAGTCCAGTCCAGTTAATTGTTCAGATGGACCCCAAGGTACCTGTAACTGTCCACAGTCTCAATGTCCATGCCCTGTATGCTCAGTGGTTGAAGCGAGGAATGCGTATGCCTACGAAAGTCTATCACCAGCTCCTTAGTTTTGCTGGCATTAATCTGTAGATAGTTCAGCTGGCACCAGTCCACAAAGTCCTGAGTCAGTCTCCTGTACTCCTTGTCATCCCCATCCTTGATGAGACCCACAATCGCAGAGTCATCCGAGAACTTCTGCAAGAAGCACTGATTTGAGTTATAGGAGAAGTCCGCAGTATAGATGGTAAAAAGGAACGGAGCCAGAACCGTTCCCTGGGGGGCCCCCGTGCTGCAGATGACACTCTCCGACACACAGCCCTGAGCCCTCACATACTGTGGTCGGTCAGAAAGGTAGTCCAGAATCCAGGTAGCGAAGTGATGATCCACTCCAACGTTCACCAGTTTGTCCTTCAGAACCGAGGGAAGAATGGTATTGAAGGCACTGGAGAAATCAAAAAACATGATCCTCACAGTACTCCCAACAGTCTCCAGGTGAGCGAGCGAGCGATGCAGGAGGTGGATGACCGCATCATCAGCACCAATGCCAGTTTGATAGGCAAACTAGAGCGGGTCCAGTGAAGAGCCCACTAGGCGCCGAAGCCAAACCAGAACCAACCGCTCCAGAGTCTTCATAAGATGGGATGTTAGAGCCACCGGCCTGTAGCTGTTAAAATCCTTGGGGCGTGAAGTTTTTGGCACCGGAACTACACAAGATGTTTTCCAGAGCTTTGGGACTCTTCCCAGCCTCAGGCTCAGGTTGAAAATGTGCCCGATTACCTCACACAGTTGGTCCGCGCAGGACCTGACCACCCATGCGCTGATACCATCTGGACCCGCTGCCTTCCTGCCATTTATCCTCCTCATTTCCCCCCTCACCTGTGTGGTAGAGAGGGACCAGCCAGGACCTTGCGTAAAGTGTGTACTAGATACTGTTACTGAAGGTGAGGAGGGGTGAGAGGTCAGAGGTAAAACAGTGGTAGAGAGGGTGGGAGAGTCAGCAGCCGACGTTGAGGTCTGCCTCGTAGCCGAGTCAAATCTATTAAAGAATTGATTCAGTTCATTTGCCCACCTCACATCCCTCACAGGCAGAGAGTTCTGATGTTTATGACCTGAGATGGTTCTAAGGAATCTCCAGACTTCACTCACATTGCTTTGCTGAAGCTGGTTCTCCATCCTCTGCCTGTAGGTGTCTTTCCCATTCCTTATCAGTCTCCTCAGTTCTCTCTGCACTCTTTTCAACTCCTCCTTGTCCCTGAGTTTGAAGGCCCGCTTCTTCTGCTTGAGGGCTTTTTTTATTTCAGGAGTAATCCAGGGTTTGTTATTAGAGAAACACCGTACAGTCCTGATAGGGATAATGCTATCCACACAGAAATTAATATAATCTGTAATGCATGCAGTGAGGCTGTCAATGTCATCTCCATGATCTTCACAGAACACCCCCCATACAGTTGTATCAAAACAATCCTTAAGGACCCCCTCACTCTCCTCCGAACATCTCTGTATTGTACGGGTAGCTGGTGGCTCCCTTCGCACCAAGGGCTCATACACAGGAGCAAGATACACCAAGTTGTGATCAGATCTGCCCAGAGGAGGGAAAGGTGATGAACTATATGCCTTTTCAGCATTGGCATACAGTAGGTCCAGTGTTTTATTTCCCCTGGTCGGGCAGGTCACATACTGGGTGAAGGTGGGCAACGTAGAGTCCAGTGAGGCATGATTAAAGTCCCCAGATATTATAAAGAAGGCTCTCGGGGATTGCGTTTGCAGTCTGCTAACCACAGAGTGAAGAGACTCACAGGCTGCCTCGGCATTAGCTGAGGGGGGGACATACACTGTTATCGCGATAACATGCGAGAATTCCCGGGGCAGATAGTACGGACGCATGCTAACTGCTAGCACCTCAATGTCTCTGCTGCAATGATGTTCTTTCACTGTGATATGCCCAGGATTACACCAGCTGTCATTCACAAACACCGTTAGTCCCCCACCTTTCCTCTTACCACTTTCACTTGTTCTGTCCGCACGCAGCATCTGAAATCCCTGTAGTGTCACGCACGCATCCGGGATTAGCGGTGTTAGCCACGACTCCGTTAGCATCATAATGCTGCACTGCCGGTACTCCCTCTGTGATCGGGTTAGCGATGAGAGCTCATCCATCTTATTGGGCAGAGATCTTACATTTCCAATAATTACAGAAGGAAGAGATGATCGATAACGTCTCCTTCTCGGGCGACGGCGCTCCTTCCCAGCACGACATCCTCGTCTCTTCCTCCTCAGCTCGCCGGGGATTTCGAGTCTATCCACTGGCAGTGCCGCTGTTGAACGCAACACTAACAGCTGATCCCTGCTGTAGACAAGGGATCTCTGCTCCTCTTCCCCCAGCACAGATAAAAAAAGTAAAGAAAAGCTCAAAAAAACCACCAGAGCCGGCTCCAGATGGAATAGCATGATTATCGAATCTAATATTAATAATAAAACATAAAAAAAAGATACGGGAGAGAAGAAAAGGGAAAAAGAAGCTCAGAATGAGCAGAGCTGCTGTAACGAGGCTGCCACACCCAGGGGTAAAAAGAATTGGTCCAAGCACTGAACCCTGTGGTACTCCACAAGTAACCCTGGAGTATGATGAAGATTCTAAGAGCCAACAATAGCCTTAGATGCAAACAAGCTTTTCAGCTTCCTGTTGTGACCTAGACATAGCTCAAGACTAGATGGGTCGTATCAGAGCTAATCTACGGGTTCCTGGTACCTCGAGGTCCATGCCATCGGCAGTGTCCATTCAGACCTCGTGAGCCCCTGGATCTGAATGGGGATCTTCACATAAGGGTGTGTAGACTCAACAGATTGCATCGGATGATTTTTTACAAAAATTAATAAATCTCTAATTTAACAAACATACAGCCAAGTTATTTTACAACCCAGATTTAAAAAATTCTCTCAGATACTTAGACAGTTTTAATACAACATCTAGCTTCCATTACAACATTCCATAAATCACATTAAATCACTTCATATCCATAACGTCACATCTCAACATTCATACCTTGTCATGTATAATTATTAGTTTAGGGGAAAGAAATTAATTCATTTTTATAAACTATATACTTGACTCTGTCTGAATTAATACGAAGTGTGTTTATGATTCCTGAATAAGTAAAGTAACTAGAATCTTCTGATTAAACATTCATAGATAAATCAGATCAATATTTCACATTTATATGGAATCATCACATCTCATTGGTCATTTTAATAAAAATATAGTGTAAATCATTTTCACTACATCTTGTTCAATCCCAAAGTGTTTTGATTATGTGTGCATTAATCAATGATGTGTTAAAATGAATGTTTTTCCTGCAATGATTCATTTCAGATCTTAAACTACACCAGATCAGTGTTTGTTAATTTAACAAGTTAATCTATCACTTTATTAATACACATTATAATAAGATTATTATTAGTGTTTAACATTCACTTAACATAAATGTGTAAAAACATTCTCACTTCACACTAAGAGTTAACCTCTCTTAGTGTCTGAGTGAAGGCATGATCTCTGAGGTATTTTGGTAATGCCCTTTAAACGTGTCAAATTCTGATTTGTATAAATTTACAAACAATGAAGGTGACAAAACAAAAATTACTTCCTGATCTAGTTAGTCTTTGCCGTTCCCTTGACAAGGCCAGTCAGGTGAACAAGCATTTTGACCTCATGGTCAAAGCTTCTCTGCTTTGCGAGTGATTTCAGACACAACGGCTCTTTTAAGAGCCACCAAACAGCCTCAGGTGCTAAACAAGCATTCCAGCTTACTGCCGTTACCTGGAGGTATCTCAGACTAGACGGGTCATATCCGAGCTAATCTAAGGGTACCTGGTACCTGTTACCTAGAGGTTCCCTCCACTGGCAGTGTCCATCACGACCTCTTGACCCCCGGGATTGCATGGGGTTCTCCACACAAGGGTGCGTAAACTCGACACAAATGGCGTTGGATGGTTTTTAATAATATTATCAAGCTTATCAAACTATACAACCAAACTGATTTTACCACTCAGACTCCACAATCTCTCTCAGATACTTAAAGAAAGGTTTTGCTAACATATGTAGCTCACCGCTTCCGGTCGGTAACAAGATGGCACCTGTGCTTGGCTTAGCTGCAGTCACCGGCCACTTTTTCAAACTTTTCTCCACTAACCTCCTCTTTTCCACCTTGCTCCTGTCTGTTTAGAAGAAAAGAACAGTGCTGACACAGCATTAACAAGCCCCGGATAATTAGAAAATAAAAACTGTACACAAAACATGCCTGGTTAGTAATGATCTGCACAGTGGAAACACCTCGGCCGTCTGCTCTTTGTGTGTTCACTAGGGCTGGGGGTAAACGGTTATTTTTAAAAAGATTATTCTGACGATTATTTTATCGAATAGTCTCGTCGTCGTCGTCTTCCTCCGCTTATCCGGGTCCGGGTCGCGGGGGCAGCATCCCAACTAGGGAGCTCCAGGCCGTCCTCTCCCCGGCCTTGTCCACCAGCTCCTCCGGCAGGACCCCAAGGCGTTCCCGGACCAGACTGGAGATGTAACCTCTCCAACGTGTCCTGGGTCGCCCCGGGGGCCTTCTGCCGGCAGGACATGCCCGAAACACCTCCCCGGGGAGGCGTCCAGGAGGCATCCTGACCAGATGCCCAAACCACCTCAACTGGCTCCTTTCGATCCGGAGGAGCAGCGGTTCTACTCCGAGTCCCTCCCGAATGTCGACTATTCTAATGACTATTGCACAATTAATAAAAACAAGAAAATCTCTAATAAATTCCTCAAAAAAGGTGATAAATTGTTACTGTAAGAGAATAAACACTACAGGCCTTGCATTTTGTATAACACTGCTTGTATTGTGTTGGTTGGTTATGTTCTGGTGACGTGTAGAACTTGGGAGTGCAGGCTGCTGCCTGAGAAGTGGTTAGAGACGGAGTGTCTCCATGCTGCTTTGTTTTAGTCACTTATGTGCGTGAGGCGAGTGGTGTTACGACCCTTCCTGGGGAGTTTGGCTCGTGTGCAAAAAGGAAGGGACGATAACGGGATTTAAAAGTTAAAATGATGATCAGGTTTATTTACAACTACAAAAATCATAAATCTTCCCATCCACAGGTTGGGAATAATAAAACTAATCCTGCCTGTGGGGAATTAAAACAAAAGTACAAATAAGTAGGGATGTCCCACTGGGCAAAGATTACAGGGTTCTGGACCAAAATAAGGATCTCCAAAGGTCCAAACTCTAAACTGGGCGGTTAAACCAAACTCAAGGTTTTAAACTAAACCGAAAACCCACAACACTCTAAATGTAATAAAAGGGAGATCTGCACCACAAAAAAGATGAACTCTAAACCAAAACTTAACAGCTTATCCGAACGCAAGAAGCTGTTAGCGAAGATGCTAACAGTAGCTTTACCAACGTTAAGTTCAAGTTACCAAGTTTAAATAAACCAAAAATACCCAGCAGCAAACAGACCAGCACGGAGGAGAGACCGCTACCACCAAACCAGCTCTCCTAATGTCTGAAAGAAGCTCCTTTATGAAGGGAGAAACGCTCCCGGTGATGTTCTACATCTGCGATAGAGACGAAGCAGCGCATCTGACCCCGGAAGTTGTTGTCCATTGCCGGGAGACGAAGACGGGCAAAACAGGAAAGGAATCTAGTAGTGGACGGACATTGTTCCGGTTCTTCGGTATTTGGCAGAGATGTTAGTGAGGGTGGAGAACTGGAGGAAAAACAGGCAGATTCCTCCTCTATTTACAAACTCCTGGGGATTCAAAAAGTGGCCGTGGTGCGTCGACTACCGGATCTGACGTCGACGAATTTTTAGAATTGAGCCGTCGACGTCATCGACGCTTTGCTACAGCTCTAGTGTTCACCCAGTCTTCAAGAATGTTTTCCAGTTCCGGCCATCTGCTTTTATTTCCTCTGAAAGCTTTTGTTGTTTTTTTACATTGACTGAGTGCTTCCCGCTGCCGCCTCCAACGTCGCACCATTGATTCTTTCATGCCAAGCTCCCGTGCAGTGGCTCTGTTTCCTTGTTTGATGGCCAGATCGATCGCTTTTAATTTGAAAGCTGCAGCATATGCATTCCTCCGCGTGTTTTCCATGACGAGGGTGTGTCTGATGTGTAAACGTGCCGCTTTAAATCAAAGAGCGTCTTCTTCCACGCGTAACGTTTTGCCGTGCGTGTCTCACTTTACTGCTGGAGAGTGCCTCTGGTGGTTGTTGGCCAACAAAAATCTACACATGAGCCGCACCATGATATTGGGCACAGGCTTCAAAGCACAGGGAAATAATAGCGGCTTGTAGGCCAGAAATTAGGGTAGTTTCATCATCAAATATTAATATTGATAATTCATATTTTTATGGAATATTACATTTAATTGAATACCTTTATATTCTATTGACAATTTATTAAAAGTGACTACTTACAAATCATTACAATAACTTCTGACTATCCAACACTAAACAGAATGCAACAAAACAAAAATAAACTCTATATGTAAAATATTTAAAGACTTAACTATTTACAGGTAAACAACTTAGAAAAGCTAAGATAATCACACAGACAACTTTGTAGAACCTGCTTGAAAAGATATTTTTGCTTTGCATAGTCCACACTCTTCCTTTGAATTGTCAGTATTAGTGAAATATGTCCAAATCTGGTTGCATTTGCTGCTTTCACTCACATCCTCACCTTTCTGGAGACTGTTTTTCTCCCCTTTCACACCCTCCTCCTCCCACTGCTCTGTGAGTTTACACCAGAACCTGTCCCCCGTTCCTCCTTACCTCTCCTGCTCGCTGCAGAAACACTGACCCCTTCTTTCCACAGGAGCCGTCAGCAACACGTTACTGCAGCAGCACGTCATGGCTGCTGATAGGAACCACTGTGGTCAACAGAACCTTTTCCACCGGAGTATGGAAAGCCAAAACCGCCGAAATACGCCACTTTCCCAACCCGTCTAGTTAAGAGATGGCGAAAAAAACGCCGTTTGATGTGTCAAGACGTCGTAAATTACGGCAAAACTCTCCCAGAACTCCGTATTTGACGCCAGCCAGAGCCGTTCTTAACGGTCCCGTAGAACGCCCGTAAAAAAACGACGTTTTTTTCCGGACATTGAATGCCGTTCTTTACGTCACCCTAATCCCAGACGCGTTCCCTGTGTGGGTGGCATAAAAAACGGCGTTTGGTATGGATATTGAACGCCGCTTATTTCGCCGATCTGTGACATAAAACGCCGTTTTAACACCACTTTGTGACAGTTTTCACGCGTTTAAAATTCAACGTTACTCTCATTTATGCAGAGCCCTCCCCCTGGGTTTCTCATCCACTTAATTTAAACTCCAGGGACCCAATGAAAGAAGAGGAGGGAGAGGCAGCACTAATTCATCCCAGATTCGCCGGGCTGAGTCCAGCTGGAACATCGGTGCTCTTTCTGTCCAAAACTCCCCTCTTCTTAAGCTCATCCACTTTGAGTATTTACTATTGGTTTTTGTTGTTGTTGTTTTTTTTTACTGTTATACTTGTCTTACAGGAGCTTCTGAAGATGTTCTGTCTTGCTTCTCCATCATCACTCTCCAGATCCTCAGACCAGCCACTCCAGAACCTTCCCAGATCCAGGATCAGAGCACTTTAATGCTTGTCTTCAAGTATGCAGGTGCTTCAGTATTGTAGTGGGCATAATCATCAACAGACACGTTTGTTTTATAAGAGGTTGAAAGTAATTTGTTTTCACCAGCGTTTCAGGATCATGAGGACATTTTCAGAGTCATGTCTTGGTGAAGCAGCAATGAAAAACGTTTGTCTTGAAATATTAATGTAAATAAAAACATTCAAGAGCATATTTTAGCCAAGAAAGCTCATTAGCAAATTCTAGTTTAAGGCTTCTGTAGGAGAACAACAAGCATTAAAGTGCTCTGATCCTGGATCTGGGAAGGTTCTGGAGTGGCTGGTCTGAGGATCTGGAGAGTGATGATGGAGAAGCAAGACAGAACATCTTCAGAAGCTCCTGTAAGACACGTATAACAATAATTGAAAAACAACAACAACAACAACAAAAACAATAGTAAATACTGAAAGTGGATGAGCTTAACCCTTTGATGCATAATGGTCACTACAGTGGACTCAAAATTGTTATTTATTTATTTTTGCTATTAAGCACAGCTGTTAGACTTTATTGCATTTGAGCCCCTCCATTTGAGCTTCAGCAAGTCAAGCCAACATATTTCATGTTCAGAGTGCACGCTGTCCACTGAGGTAGACATGTAATAAATTATTTGTAAATTAACAAAATGTTACAAAAATATTTGTTGAAATTTGTTTCATTCACACCTAAAGATGAATGAAAAAAATTGTTTAAAAAATCATGGTTGAAGATTTCATAATTCATGCATCAGAGGGTTAAGAAGAATGGAGTTTTGGACAGAAACAGCACTGATGTTCCAGCTGGACTCACGAAACGAGGACAGACTGATACGGGGCAGCCACACTTTTAAGTAATCATCAGGTTTCTGCCTTTTACAGGTAGACAGGTTAGGTAGACAGAAAAATAATAATGCTGACACATTGTTGATAATATTGCTACATTTCAAGGCTTTTTCAATACAGTGAAATTAGTTGAAACAGAGCAGAGTTGTATTAGAAAACAGCAATCCGCTCAGCCCGGCGAATCTGGGATGAATTAGTGCTGCCTCTCCCTCCTCTTCTTTCATTGGGTCCCTGGAGTTTAAATTAAGTGGATGAGAAACCCAGGGGGAGGGCTCTGCATAAATGAGAGTAACGTTGAATTTTAAACGCGTGAAAACTGTCACAAAGTGGTGTTAAAAACGGCGTTTTATGTCACAGATCGGCGAAAAAAGCAGCGTTCAAAGTCCGTACCAAACGCCGTTTTTTACGCCACCCACACAGGGAACGCGTCTGGGATTAGGGTGACATAAAGAACGGCGTTCAGTGTCCAGAAAAAACACGTCGTTTTTTCCGGGCGTTCTACGGGACCGTTAAGAACGCCTCTGGCTGGCGTCAAATACGGCGTTCTGGGAGACTTTTCGCCGTATTTTACGACGTCTTGACACATCAAACGGCATTTTTTTCACCATCTCTTAACTAGGCGGGTTGAGAAAGTGGCATATTTTGGCGGTTTTGGCTTTCCATACCGGAGCCGTCAGCAGCCGTCAGCAGCGCGAGTCGGCCGCGTCTCAGGAGCAGCATGTCGCGGCCTTTACGCGCCGGTTCTATTTTCTACACGCGACGCCTCTGAAACGGGTCAAGTTCCACATTTTTGGGGAAGGAAAGACAGGAAATCGGACGCGGAAATGGAGAGAAGCTCCTGAGATTTTCAGAATAAAGAAACGTACTGCCTTCTGGTTGCTTTACTGCCTTTTTAAAAAGGTTACTAACTGTGCGTCCCCGTGAGAAGTTATCACCTAGCTAGCCGTCTCCTTTGTTTTTCAGGTCCGTATTGGCGATTATAAAACGGACAGAACATAAAACACAAACCATGTTGTAGTTTTCTCCTGCTTGTTGTTGTGTTTACTGACGAAGTCACTCGTGGGACTTCGTGCTCGGTCGGTGACAGCTGCTCCCCTGCTGATTCGCGTCTCGTGGGAAGGGCCAAGCAGCAGCTTACGCGAGCAAGACGTGCTGCTGCAGTAACGTGCTGCTGACGGCTCCGCTGGAAAGAAGGGGTGAGAAGCAGAGCAGAGGGCTCATCGAGGAGTTGATCAATGATGTGACATGTGGCTTAAACATGGAGAGAAAGGGACCGAGAAAGGAAAAACAACTCCAATTTGGCTCCTCTGAGACTGAGCCGGCTCTGATTGGTCTATTCAGAGTCACATCTAAGAGCCTTTTCGTTCGTGAACGGCACATCACTAGTCTGTTGCTGCTGCCTCTTGGCCAGATCACTGGTGCAGCTAGTGTCGCTTACACATCAGCATCAGCGCGGTCGGGGCTTGGTGGGGCTGAATGGTGTGAGTGCGGTCTGGTCTGGGCAGTGTAGCGTTCACCTATAAATTTGAAGGAGTTCTCAGAAATGGGGAATTCCCAAGCCAATAAGCAGCATTTATTGCATGCAGGAAAGTCCACGGTGTCCTTCATAATAAACAAAGGCGGGCATGAGCTGTATTGCTTTTGAGACTCTGAACCACATTATTTTATTAATTTACTATGTGGGTCCTCTTGATAATCTTGTCCTCCACTGCTGCGGGCCACACACAAGCTGCTTTCGCCTCTGAGCAGTTCTACTGAGCAGCTGTCTTTTGGCTCTCTGGGACAAAAGCTCCGATGCAGAGGGCAGGGACACACAGCTCACTCTCTTACCCGTTCCTACTGAGCAGCAGCTTAGTGCTACAGACAGAGACGTTTTCTTAACAGCATTCAGAATGAAAATGAATCATGCACGCGGGAACCCTCCACTGGCTGATTCTACTCACTAACTGGAGGCAGTAGATGTAATTTCAGCTGGCTAATCAGTCCGTAGTGTAACCTTGGTCCCACGCTGACCGCTGGGAAGGAGATCTGAAAAATAAGAGTTGCCTCTGACCGGAAAATGCTCATCTAACCCATGTGTGAAACCAAATTCCGGTTCTATACTGGTCCCGTTCCCGGCCATGCCGACGCCAATGTGTAAGCGCCATAGTGCATCTGGTACTGGTTCTACTGGTGCTGCTGGTGTTACTGCTTCCTAGGCATGTGTCCTATGGTAGTCTGAAGCATTTACCTCATTGTTGATGTCATCAACCAACTGGATTCCTGCATACTGAAAACCAGAAAACAGGAAGGTCTGCTCTTCAGACTTACAGCACAAAGCAGGAAATTTTAAAGTACCAAAATAAAAGTCGGAACATAGACTCACAGAGTTTTCCTCCAGTTCTCTGGCTTGACATCCATCAAAGTCCTGCAGCCGAGTCTCTGTGAGACCTCGAGCAACATAAAGAGGTGGCTGTACCTGCGCAGCAGAGGAGGCAGGAGAAGGCAAGGAGGTCCAGGGTTTAGAAGAAATGGGCAGATGGGCACTCAGATGATGAGAGGAAGAAGAAATACTGATGGATCTCTCTGAAACACAGGAAGAAGACACAATGATATCATCACAAAACACCACAAAGTTAAACGTCTAACTCAGTTCAACCTCCCCAAAACACATCTGAAAGAAACACCGGTCCATTACACGTCAGGAAGAGGGCTAAAGGTGGCTACAGCATGATAAAAAGGAACTGTGGCAGGCGCGGTGGAGTGTGAGTGCGCATGAAGAAACACCAGTTTAATCCCTTACCCTCAGTCATTCTGGGGAATGTCCAGTTGCTGAGGAACAAAGTGAATGAACTTCAGGCGTGTGTCCGACATCACTAGGTTTTTGACCAGTACTGTTTGATGGCGTTTTTTGAGACATGGCTACAAGCAACAGTCAGGATTTTAACCCGTCAATCGATGGATTTGGAGTTCCGTTTTTTGGGATCGGCAAGCTGA
This sequence comes from Nothobranchius furzeri, assembly GCF_043380555.1. Taxonomy (NCBI): domain Eukaryota; kingdom Metazoa; phylum Chordata; class Actinopteri; order Cyprinodontiformes; family Nothobranchiidae; genus Nothobranchius; species Nothobranchius furzeri. The sequence continues at coordinate 80,993,696 of NC_091748.1, forward strand.
GACAATGGGGAAACATCAAGGAAGAGGGGTGTGAAGGTGAACTATTTCTTTATGTTTAACAACGGTAAAGGTGTACGGGCTTTTATTTTGACTGTGTCATAGTAACCGTGGCTAAGTAGGGAGACGCAACACAGAAGAAGCAAACGTAAATCTATTAGAAGGAAAGACGGAGCAAAGGGTGGACTATTAACGGTCAATGGAGAAGAAGACACAGAAAGTTTGAATACTTCTGCCTAGCTTCAGTTGATAAGGGGAACAAGGTTTGTAACTATAATTCAGAATGTTGATGTGAAAACGGAACGTGTATGGGTACCTATATGATTGTATCAGTTATGCATTATGGTTTAGTTTATGATGAAAATGTTTTATTTATTATTATTTTTTGTTTATGCCTAGCTCTTACGTTGGTTGATGATACGGACGGTTCAATAAATCACCATTTACCATCAGTTCTGGCCTTCTCCATATTGACTGAATGCTACAGTAAGAGCTTGACCGCCCCCTCGTGCCGCACGGTGTGGTTTCAAGGTTCAACGGCAGTACCCGCAACATCCAGCAGAGGGCAGAAGTTGGTCAGGAATTGAAACGGATCAAGGCAAAGTAAAATGGAAGACTTACAGGCTGCAACAGTAAGTGAAACGGCCCTAACTGAACAGATGACAACTCTGCAAAGGGAAATTCAAGACCTAAAGGACTCACCTCAGGATGAAAGTAATGCGAGACAGGACATTAAAGATTCAATCAAATGCAAAGAACAAATGATAAGTGAACTTCAAGATAAAATTCAAAACACGTCAGATCTGCCAAGACGCTCTGAAAGAGTTAAAGTCCAAACAGAAAAAATGATAATATATCTACGGGAAGAAATGATCAAAAAGGAAAAAAGAATGCTTGTCCTTTATGAGCAATGGAAAGCACAGGCACGTGAAACAAGAGAAAAATTAAAGGAAGATATAACAGTGAAGGAGATGTCAGAACTTGCTGACATAATAGAAGAAAGGAGAGATGATATATTAAAGTTATATTCAGAAAATAGAACCCAAATGGCACCATCATCTGACGTAAGGAGAAAGATCGATGCATGTGAAGCAGTAACTAGGGAGATCATAGGGATGATTCTGGAAGGAATAAGTGGTGTTGATGGAGATTTTAATGCAGATTGTAAAAAAGCTCGTTTACGTGAACTTTTAGAGCATGAATACGCCATTTCCATATATGGATCAACTGCAGCATCAAATCACAGCCAGCGATCCTCAGCTTCCCATCTTACAGCAAAACGAGCTGAAGCAGCAGCAGAACTAGCAGCGACAGAGGTTGAGTATGAGGTCGCGCTGGAGGAACAAAGACAACAAGATAAATAAGGGCTCTAGAGGAAGAGCATAAAAAACAGGTGGCAGTTCAAAATGCAGAGTTAGAACGCCTGAGAGCACAAAGGGACGTGAAAGCAGCTCGAGCCAGATTTGAAGCATATGACAGGCATTTACTACAAGTGGGTGATGTACAGTCAATTACAGATGAAAGGGTGAGCCCAAACATCACACCTAAACAGCCCCCCCCCCAGTGTTACCCAGCTAGCACAGGCAGCTCAGGACAGCATAAGATTAAACAAACTTCCTACGCCAGAACCAACAGTTTTTAGTGGCGACCCAATGCATTTTATTGAATGGAAATCCACATTTACATCACTGATCGATCAAAAGGGCATCTCAGCAGCAGATAAACTGTACTATTTAAAAAGAAATGTAACAGGGTCAGCTCGCAAATGCACTGAAGGGACTTTCTTTAGGAGTGATGAAGCCGCATATAAGGACGCTTGGAACAAGTTAAACCAAAGATACGGCCAGCCCTTTATTGTACAGAAATCATTCCGAGAGAAGCTATCAAACTGGCCAAAGGTGCAGTCCAGAGATGCTGATGGATTAAGAACTTTTGCGGACTTCCTAAATGCATGCCTGCTCGCTACGCCTCATGTAAAGGGTTTGCAAATACTTAACGGCTGCGAGGAAAATCAAAGATTACTGCACAAACTACCAGATTGGATAAATGCAAGATGGAACAGACAGGTAACAAAGACTTTAATGGAAGGTGGTGAGTTTCCAAGTTTTAGTGACTTTGCATCCTTTCTCTCTGTTGAAGCTGAAGTTGCATGTAACCCATTCACCTCCATTCATGCCCTTCGATACTCTGAAACTAACAGCGACAAAAGAAACACAAGAGAACCAAAAGGGAACAAAGCAAGTGTTTTTAAGACAAATTCAACAAAACAAAGTAACACACAGTCAATAACAATAACATCAAAGGATTTTTCATGTGTTCTGTGTCAGATTGCACATCCACTCCACAAGTGTCCAGACTTCTTAAAACTGTCTCTAGAAAACAGAAGAAAGTTTGTGAAGGAGAAGAAACTTTGTTATGGTTGTCTAAAACAAGGTCACAATGCCAAAGACTGCAAACGCCGCTTCAGTTGTGACACCTGCTCAAAGAGGCATCCTACCTGTCTTCATGACGATAATTATTGGAACAGCCTGCAAAAGGAGACACATGTGAGTGTAAATAATGGAACTCAAGTTAACTCACCTGCAGCAGCGACAGCTATGCCACTCAATGTTGCCACACCTGAACACACAATCAGCACATCACTGATAGTTCCAGTGTGGCTGTCAACTGCTAACAACCCACTCAAAGAAAAACTGCTTTATGCGCTATTAGACACGCAGAGTGATGCTGTCTTCATTGATCAGGATGTAACACATGAGCTGCAGGCAGATGTTTGCCCAGTAAAGCTAAAACTGACTACCATGATGGGGAAAAATGCAGTTGTAAGCAGTGAAAGGGTGTCTGATCTCTTGGTGAGAGGCTATAACTCAGCCACAGTCATAAAGCTTCCTACGGCATATTCAAAGGACTGCATCCCTGCTAACAGAGAACACATACCCACATGTGAAACAGCCAAACAGTGGAGCCACTTGCTGCCCATTGCCGATGAAATCCCTCCACTTCTCAGTTGTGAGGTAAGTCTCCTCATAGGTTATACTTGTCCTAGAGCTCTAGCACCTAAACAAGTAATCTTAGGCAAAGATAATGAGCCTTATGCTCTTCGGACTGATTTGGGATGGAGCATTGTTGGCAACTCAGACCCCGAAGAGAAAACAGACATGGCAACCAGGCTTTGTCACAGACGCACTGTTAAAGAGGTTCCTCCTTCCACTCCAGCAGACGCAATACGTGTTTTGGAAAGAGACTTCAAAGATGCTGAGAGAAATGAAAAGACTGTGTCACAAGAGGATCTATTATTCCTCCAAAAACTTGAGGAAGGCATAGTACAAACGAAAAAGGGAAATTATGAAATGCCATTGCCGTTCAGGAAAAGACCACAAATGCCAACTAACAGACAAGAGAAGAGAAGAGATTCGGGGGCAGACTCGCTGATTAAATAGAGTCTGGGCCGGGCTCCTCTCTGTGTGGAAAACACTGACCTCCAGCCCTACTGACCCCCGTCTCCTGCACCCAGTTCTGTGGAAGAGAGCAAGCTGACTGGGTTTGTCAGAACCAAGACTCTAAGGCCCTGTCCACACGTAGCCGGGGATCTGCCAAAACGTAGATATTTTTCTACGTTTTGGCCTGCCGTCCACACGAAAACGGAGTTTTTTCACACGAAAACGGATCTTTTTAAAAACTCCGGCCAAAGTGAAGATCTGCGTTTTCTCCATTTTGGGTGTCTGCGTGTGGACGGACAAAACCGGAGTTTTAAGGTCCGCAACGTCACTTTCCGCGACAAAAAATGCTGACAACATGTGTGCGACCTGTGTTTACACTAGCCGACAGCATGGATGCCCTCAGAGCTGCGCTCGCTTTATCAATTGTCCAAGCGCTTTTTGCTTGTTTGTTTTTGCAAGCGGGATTACTGCTCCTAGCGGAAGACCACAGACGAAGGACGAGGTTAAGAACGGGGGAAGTACTGCCGCCTACAGGTCTGGCATGTCCTTAACAACGTATTTATCCGGGTATGTGTGGACAGGGTTTTTTTTTAAACGAGGTGGTGTGGATGCAAGTTTTTGGAGGGGCGGACATTCGTTTTAAAAAAAAAACCCGGCTACGTGTGGACTAGGCCTAAAAGTGTGCAAGCTTGACCTCTTAGAAACAAGAGCATGGAAGCTAAACAAAAAGGTCACAGGGGCCACAGAAGGTCACAGAACTGCATGTGTGAAGGACAGGAAGGAAAGAAGAAGGGGTCCTCGGCTGTTGCCTGGGCGAGGAGGCGTTAAACCACAAAGATCAAGAACAGGCCTGCAAAGGTGGAGGGGGAGTTTTGTGCTGCAAAAGTAAAATATGACTCTTCCTGTAAAGAAGTTGATCTTTGAATCGAGACACTAATAAAAAAAAAAAGAAACAGCCCGGAAGAATGAGAAAAAAGCAGGGCCTCCTTCAGGGGCGGCGTTAGGCCCGGCTACTTGGGCTGGAGCCCTGGATGTTTCATGAAAAGCCCTGGATCTAAATCGCGGAAGTAACATGCAGTACCAAAGTCCACCAGAGAGGGAGCAGCTGGCAGTAGCTTGTATACAGCCTGCCTGAGCCTCCACCACTGAAGAAGAAGCCCTTCAGCAGCCGGCTTCTTCTACAGTCTCTGCCTGAAACGCATGAGTGAAGATGGACATACGGACGTTTTTTAGACCAGAAGTACGGCGACAGAACCCCAGCTTTGATGAGACTGGTGTTGACTCAGGTTTGTGAGTCTTATTAGAAAATATTTGTTGTGCTGCTGGTTTGCCCAAAGTTAGCTTATCAGGTAAAGTTGTTGGAGAAAGAAAGGGAATATTTACTATCATCTCACACTAAACACTAACAGGAACAATACTCTGCCCTGAATATGCTTCATATGTAGCTTCAGATTAAAAATTATGTGGTACAAGACATATATGATGTTGACTAGTGCGTGTCATATGTGTGTGTGTGTGTGTGTGTGCGCGCGTGCGTGTGTTAAGCCCCGGATGTTGTTCAGTCCTTAATCCGCCCCTGGCCTCCTTTCCTTCTCTGGCACAGCAAAAGGTGAGTTTGCTGGCTGCTTCATTCCATCCCAGGTTGTCTCATCAGCATTCACCTGATCAGAGGAGAAGCTGACGAGGGTCGGTTCTGAGCTTGATGCGCACATACAGTGTGTTCTGATACAGCACGAGTCTTCCTACAGCAAAATAAATGTGATTTTACTAGTAATAAAAGTCTAGGTTGCACAAGGTGAAATATCTCCACAGAATAAGGGTGTTCGTCAGGAGTGGTCTGAGGTCAAGCCCACCATATTGTACCATGAGCCAAGGCTTTGAGATTTAACACCTAGAGTTAGCCCGGTGGCTTGGCTTAAGACACCGACTGTATCGCGCAACGCTGTAGTTTTTTAGCTGTAGTAAAGAAGGTGTCTGGAAGCATCCTTTATTTTTAGAAGAAATGCTTTTAGCGCTTCTACTTGTTGTTGTTTTAAAGACATTCAAGTCACTTAGAACAGAGGAAAGCACCGCAGCGAACTCCGCCGCTGTCTTCCTTGTTTATGAGAAACTGAGCGTCGCTGTGTGTGATGTCGCTGTAGTTTTTTTGCTGTAGTCAAAAATGGCGTCTGGCGACAGCACAAAGTTCTTTCTTTAAAAGAAAGGCTTTTAGCGCTTCTGCTTGTTGTTTTAAAGACATTCAAGTCACTTAGAACAGAAGGAAAGAGCCGCAGCGAACTCCGCTTCAGTCGCCATGCTTATGGCAAACTCAGCATTATGGTGTGTGACGTACGCTGCTCAGCGCTGATTGGCTTTGTTCGAATTCTCATGGGTGTGTGTGTGTGGGGGGGGGGGGGGGGGGGGGGATTTGACTAGGAGAGTTCCCAGACCCTTTCTCTGTGCAGAACTAAACAGAGGAGGAGTCGGGCAGCCAAGGCTATAGAATACTCACGACTGATCAAAAATACTTTCCAGGTGGCTTCTGGCAGATGGTTTCACCTCTGATCAGTGAGTGGTGGATGGAGCAAATAATAATAGTTGATTCAAGAAGGATGATGGTTCTTTGAGCCGCTAAAATTATTCCACTGAAAAATCTGGTTTGTTCCCCATAGGATGGTCATTTAGCATGAGCTGTGAGCTGGGTTGAACGTGAGCTTGGCAAAACGAGGAAAATAAGAAGTGAGATCACTTAAAGAGTTTTTACATGCCCAAAAAGGACAAACAAAGCACTGTACACCAATAAAAACAGGCATACATAAAACCAATAAAATACCATAAAAAATTCCCAAGTACAGTTTTAGCATTCCAGACCAGTCTTGTTAATGAAATCAGATCAAATAAATAATTAGAGTGAAGCCTCCCACCTAATCCCAACCTCAATGTCCAAATGTCAGTGAGAACATGAGGTTTTAGTCGGCACTTAAAGCTTTCAAATAACTGGGCCTGCTTCACGTCAGCCAGTAGTTCATTCCAGAGGCTTGGTCCCAGCACTGAGAAAGCACAGCTCCAGCAAGATTTCAACATGTACCTGGGCACTGTTATTAGTCCCTGGTCAGCTTACCTAAGGGAACACACCGGGACATACCAGTGGATGACATCTAACAGGTATTAATAATAATAATACATTTTATTTCAACAGCGCCTTTCTGAACACTCAAGGACACTTTACAGAGATAAAATACACAACAATAAAAGATAAAACAGCATAAAACAAACAGACAGATTGGAGCAACGAGAGTAATTATTGGAATGCTAGACGGAACAGGTGAGTTTTGAGTCTGGTTTTAAAGAGAGTGAGGGAATCAATGTTACGGAGGTCAGGAGGAAGTGAGTTCCAGAGCTGGGGAGCAGAGCGGCTGAAGGCCCTGCTCCCCATAGTGACCAGACGGAGAGGTGGGACTGAGAGGTGGATGGAGGAGGAGGACCTGAGGGAACGGGTGGAGGTTGAAGGATGAAGGAGGTCTGAGAGGTACGGTGGAGCTAGGTTATGGATGGCTTTGAATGTATGTAGCAGAATTTTGAATTGGATTCTGGAAGAGACAGGGAGCCAGTGGAGCTGCTGAAGAACAGGTGTGATGTGGTGGAAGGAGGGAGTTCTGGAAATGATGCGGGCTGCCGAGTTCTGGAGAAGTTGGAGTTTATGGAGGGATTTGTGAGGAAGACCAAAGAGAAGAGCATTGCAGTAGTCAATACGGGAAGTGATGAGGCTGTGGACAAGGATGGCGACCGAGTGAGTAGTGAGGGAGGGGCGTAGGCGGTTAATGTTACGTAGATGGAAGTAAGCAGACCGGGTAATATTGTTTATGTGGGACTGGAAGGATAGTGAGGAGTCGAGGATGACACCCAGACTCTTGACCTGAGGGGAGGGGGAAACTAAGGAGTTGTCGACGGGAAGTGTAAAGCTGTGGATTTTGGATAGACGTGACAGCACCAGAGAGGCTGATCTGTTTTAAGCGGGCTAAAAGAATAGTGTGGTCCTCTGTATCAAAGGCAGTGCTTAGATCCAGTAGAACCAACACTAGCTGCGTTTACATGTGCCAGATTTCCTCAATCCGATTGAAATCTTGGTTGATCGGAATTTCCGAATCTCTGTTCACATGGACACGAACTGAAATGATCCGATCATGCCGTGCGTACATATGCACCAAGCATTTAATCCGATTAAATAGGTTGAGCATGCGCAGAGTTGCCTTTCCCGAAAGAAAAATTGTAAACAAACGCCATGAAATGAAATGAAAAATGTAAAATCAGAAATAACTATTCTTCCTGCTTTCCTGATCCATTTATTCAATTTAATATTTTTATTTTGCTCATAGAAGTTACGTTTTCTTCAGTGAATAACTGCAGATCTATGCTTTGCTGCATTTTATTGTTGATTAAAATAAGGGAGGGTTATGTCTGCCTCTGGATCAGCTGTTCCGCGGGTCTGAAGTGACAGCTGTGCTGTTGTGCTGCGGCGCAGAGCGGGGGTGGGGGGTGGGGGGGGTCAGACTCATGTTTTATTACTGAGCTCTGTTGTGGCTTATTATTAATAACATGTGACAATCAGCCGAAACTGTTGAGAAAAATCTGTTCAAACAAAATAACAGAAGATGTTCAGAAAGTTTAGAAGCCTGTGTTCATCATTAACAAACCGTATCTCAGGTCATCTGCGTTTACGAGCTTCTAACACGGACTTTACTGTTGTCCAGAGTATTTAACCGAGGACGTTTTCCTACCCAACATCAGCCTCCAATCAGGTCTGTAAAACCCAGATTATCCTGTGTTCTTTACAAGCGCGTCTCCATCACCTGCTGACAGAAACGGGGATCCGTGCGCTGCAACCCCCGCAATAAACCTGCGTACTTCCAGTACAGATTTGAACATGTTTGTCGAGTGATTGGTGCAATAATCAGATTTTTATATTACTTCCACAAAATGCAAGTTCTGAATTAAATATTAGTGAAACGGGACGGCTTGTCGCCGGATTTAAAAGCCGCCGCTCGTTAATTACGCCATAATTTTTGAAGTCAGGCAGTCCAAATGACCGCGGAGAGGCCCGCTCACTGTTGCACACATGCGCAGTGGGCATTATTTTACCTCCACAATCCGAATGGCTGTGTACATGCACGTCAATCGGAATGAAGAACGGAATAAACCACCTCTCTCAATCGATTGAAATTTCAATCCGATCAGGCCGAATCGGATCAGAATATTCCGATTGACATGTTTACATGCAGAATTTTCGATCTGATTGGGCGTTCAATCCGATTAAATATGCGCATGTAAACGTGGCTACTGTTGCACTCCAGACATCATAATTTATTCTAAAATCATTTAAAATCTTCAGAAGGGCCGTTGTCGGTACAAGATCTGCTCGGGTGCAAAATTGGCTCGGGGTCCGTCGACTGCCGATGACGTCAAAGTAGTTGATTGGCTGAACCTTAAGGAATTACGTCATGACGTTACGTTGTTATCACGTTACGTTGGTCCAGGCAAATCTTTCTGTTGGAAAGATGAACAACTTTTACAAAGAAATCCATCATTAACTCTTTGAAAATACACTTTTAGCATAGAGCTGCATGTATATTAGGGCTGAACGATTAACTGCATGTGCAATTAAATTGCGATGTGACAAAAGAGATTTTCTAATCGCAAAGGCTGCAATTTGGCAGCGAGTGGTTAGCACAATGCTAATATACATGGAAAAACCCATAGGAATGCTAATGCTAATATCACCGATTACGTTATTACAAATTATGAATTAGAAACGTGCCAAATGATTACATTTGGAGTCTAATGGAAAGTAAAACTACCATCAATCAAATAAGTACAGACAGGTATTTTAGTAAAGCCAGAAAACTTTTAACTCCAGAGTTTTGGCTAGCAGCTATGAGCGTAACTGAACTACGCATGGACAAGACGTCAAAAACTCTAAACACAAAATACTTCAATAAATGGGACACACTTCTTTCCTGCAAAGACAATTTCACAGGTGTTGCTAATACCTATGATCCTTCAAGGGATGTGCTCAAAGAGGAGTTCAACATTATGAATACAATATAGTGTTTTATTTTACAAATACCATTATAAACACAAACTTACGTCTTAAGAAACATTATTTTAATAACGAAACTGCTAAATTCTTTCCAACAGTATAGATGTGTAGTGTTTTTGTCCGAGTGGGTTTGCCGTACTTTGACGTCATCGGTAGTCGAAGGACCCCGAGCCGATCTTGCACCCGATCAGATCTTGTACCGACACCGTCTCAGTGCTGTGGTTCACCCTACAACCAGACTGAAATTTCTCTAGGACATCATTAGTGTTGATAAAATCATTGAGTTGAATTAAAACAAGCTTTTCTAAAATTTTGCTTAAAAATGGTAAGTTGGACACCGGTGGATAATTGTTTAAATCATTAAAATCTAAATTGCTCTTCTTCAGCAGGGGCCTCACCACCGCCCGTTTAAAAGCAGCAGGAAAGACCCCGTCTGAAGGGAGCCATTCATCATAGTTAAAACCTCATCTCTAAAAGAATCATAGACGTGTTTAAAAAACCTTGTGGGAATAGGGTCCAGGACACATGTGGTGGCTCTCACTGAGGAGAAAACTTGATCTAGACTCTCAGCTTCAACCAGGACAGACCTGTCCAGTGTTTCCTCAGGTAGACTCTCTGATGTGTCTAAAACCACGTTACGTTGGGAGGATGTTACATCGGATGGTGTCTACCTTCCCTCTGAAGGGGGCTGCAAACTCCTCACACAGAGTGTTTTAGGGGTTTTCTGGGAAAAATTAGAACCACTATTTAGAATATTAGCAATTGTAGAAAAAAGTACTTTAGAATTATTTCTGTGTTGTTTCTGGAGTCTCTAACTGCTTTATTGTATGATTTTAACTGTTCATTATATATTTGCTTGTGGTCTTGTTTTTTCTCCATCTCCTCTCTGCCACCCTGCAAGTTCTCTTTAGCTGCTTTAGATTTTCATTTCTCCAAGGAGATGTATGTTTTGACTTTAGTTTTTTTTATTTTGGATGGGGCAAGCAAGTCCAGAGTAGATTTGAGTCTACTGTTAAAATCATCGAGAATAAGATCACAGGGGGCAGTTGAATTAATAGGAGGAATCTTTTCAAAAGCTTCCAGAAAACCAGCAGCCACTTCAGGGGTTAGATGGCGTTTCATTACAGTTCTCACAGAGGTCTCCTGCTGAATTATACTGATGATGTTAAAAAAACACACAGAAATGATCAGAGATTGCTAAATCCACGACAGAGGACACACCGGCGGACAACCCATACGTGATGACCAAGTCCAGGGTGTGTCCTCTGTCGTGAGTCGGCTGTGCGACATGTTGAATAAAATCCTTATAGTTCAAGATGTTTAAAAATTCTGTGGCTAAAGGGTCTAAAAGGTTATCTTCATGTAGATTAAAATCACAAGCTAAAGTAATCCTATCGAAGGAGTTGTGCAGAAATGAGAAAAACTCAGAAAATTCTTGAATAAAAAGTGCGCTGTGCTTCGGAGAACTATAAACTGTAACACATAAAATCTGAGGAATGTTAAAAACAGCTGCTCTATTTTCAAAAGTGTTAACATTATGAAATAACAGGCTTTGCAGAAAGGGTAGAAGAACATATAAAAGCGGTTCCACCTCCCTTTTTCCCATTCCTGGTAGAATAAATAAAGTTAAAGTTTGGTGGGGAGGCCTCTGTGAGAACAACAGGAGCATCTGAACTCAACCAGGTCTCTGTTAAAAATAAACCTTGAAGATTCTTGTCTAAAATCAGGTCGTTTGTAATAAAAGTTTTGTTCAGCAGAGAGCGAACATTTAAAAGAGCCATGCTAACAGTGGCTGGGGATGAGGGAACTGTATGACTCTGGACAACTGTTTGAGATGATTAAGGTGGGATCGGCTAGTTTTATGTTTGTGTGATCGCTCTCTGCTGATGACAGGTATGTGAGTGGTTTGAAAAGGTCCAGTCCGATATGTGAGTTACTGTTAAAAACAGACCTGGGTTCATAGGTGCCTGGACCAGGGGGCAGGAAGGTGTGAAGCTGGGGCTGGTGTGTTGGACAAAGGTGGTCGTGGACAGGCCAGGCTCATTAAAAGTGTGCGAGTTCCTTCTCTATTTAAATGGAATCTATCTGGCCCAAACAGATACCTCCTCCCCCAAAAATGTTAAAATTGTCAATAAAAGCAATGCTGTGTTGCACAGTGACAGAGGAAAGCCAATTGTTCAGAGATAAAAACCGGCTAAAACGTTTGATTCTTCTGTCGACGGTGGGGATTGGGCCAGAGATAAAAACACACAGTTGTGTGTTTTTTAAAGGATTAAAAAGGTGGGTAAAATCATGTTTGAGGAGTTCAGACTGCTGCATGCGGGTGTCATTAGTGCCGGCGTGGATGATGATTTTACTCACTGTTGGGTGATTCAGGATGAGGTCTGGGATCTGTTGTGAAATGTCCATGACTGTCGCTCTGGGAAAACAGTGAGTAACGGCTCCACTCATCCTGACGTGTTTGATGATGGAGTCTCTGATGATTAGGGTCCTGGGTGGCGGGTCGGCTGGTTTTGGGTGAGCAGAGGATCCATCCAGGACCTGCTGGATGTTGTGCAGCGGTTCCCTGGGACTGCAGCAATGGAACTTCTGTGCCGAGGGGTCCCTTCGTGGGTTCGGGGTAAAGTTGACGGTTCATCGGCGGGTTCGGGCTGCAGTCCGGGGCTTGATGGGACTCCGGCGCCCCAAGCCTGCCTGGAGGTCCAGCGATGGGTCCATCCACCACGGTTCCGCCGGGCTTGTACAGGATGGAGTCTGTGCGCTGTCGGCCGCGACAAAGGTACGGCCAAGGATGATGTCCACGTCCCGCTCATGGTCCTGGATCTGATTAAGCGTGGAGATCCTCTGCTCAAGCTCCAAAACCTTCTGAGAAAGTTTTTGACATCCGTCACACCCAGGACTGCAGGTGAGTGGAGCCATCAGGAATTAAAAAACAGTCTGAACCCCAGTTAAAATGTCCCCAATAAAAAGAAATTATTAAAAGGAAGCGGAGTTAAAAGTGGTTAAAACCAATCTTTTTAAAAGCAGTTATGGTAAAAAGAAAAGGAATAAAACCATTTAAAACCATTAAAAAATGTCTAAACTTCCATTAAGTCCTGGAGAAAATAGTGGCCATCCAAGTATGTGAGCATTTAAACACTAATGCTCTGTTTGAGGAATTTCAGTCTGGTTTTAGAGAGTATCACAGCACTGAAGCTGCATTAGTGAGAGTTACAAATGATATTCTCATGGCCTCAGATAAGAATCTTGTGTCTGTTCTAGTCTTGTTAGATCTCAGTGCTGCTTGGTTGAGCTATCTCTTTGACGTGTTTGGTCTTACCCAACTTACCTAGTTTCATCATCAATCAAATATTAAAAGATCAAACAGATTGATATATATGGAATATCACATATTATTGATCATTTGTTAAAAGTAACCAATTCTTCATTCATTCATTCATTCATTCATCTATTCACTCATCCATCATCCATTCATCATGTTTATGATAATTTATTTAGCAGACGCTTTTATCCAAAGCGACTTACAGTTTATAACCTGTAGGGCATGTTGTGATCTGTGGGGAAACCGGAGTACCCGGAGGAAACCCACGCATGCATGGGGAGAACACGCAACTCCACGCAGAAAGGCCGCAGCCGAGTTTAGAACCTGCAACCTTCGTGCTGCGAGGCAGCAGTGCTTAACAACTGCGCCACCATGCAGCCCATCATTCGTCCATTTATTCATTCATCCTTCCATCCATTCATCCATCCATCTGTCCATCCATTCATCCATCATTAATCATCCATCTGTCCATCTATTCATTCGTTCATTCATTCATTAATCCATCCATCCATCCATTTAAAGACTGCAAACAGCAAATCTAAATGCAGTGACATAAAATTAGTTGTTAGGATTGAACTTGTAATCCACAAAAATAAACCAATTTTTGAAGACCCGGTACTGTCAGAAACAACTTAAATACCTGTGTCTACTGCTGGGTAGAACATCTTGACAGCCATGTTGGATGCTTGTTCCGCCAGGGAAGTTGGTGAGAATAGTGGTTGATGAGTTTTCTTTATGGATTCCCTTAATTCCCTTAGCTCTTGTTCCCGTCTCAGAGCTTCTTCAATCTCCTTCTCAATAAAATCTGTAGTGATTTTTCCTCTGGACTGCAGCCCAGTGGACTCTAGGCTCTTCCTCCAGGACAGAGAACATGTTTCATGAACACTTGCTGGCATTAGGGAAATAGGAGAATCCATTTTCTTCGATGAATCTAATGCTTCCTGGTCCATCGTAGTAGAAAAGGACATGGTTGGGTTTGTTTGGTAGAACCAGACTTCTTCAGGATGTTTGTGAGGACAACATGGTGGCTGGACTACAACATCTGATTCAGACTCTGATGCTGTCCTTTCTTTTGTTGTCTTGTTCTCATCGTCTGGGTCAGTGTTTCTGCCTATATTCTCTGTTTCCAGTGGAGGATCTGGGCTATCTTGTTCCTGGAGTGGTCCCCATTGCAGAGGTTTCTCACTTATCTGGTTCTCCCTCTGGAATGTGTTGTAGGAGATTAAACTTACTTTGTTCTTCTGATGGAGTCTGACAGGTGTCAGTGGCAGTTGCATGTGTTTGGTATTGATTTCAACAATTTCTCCAGGATCTTTCCTGTGCTTCAGTCCTCGAGACTGGCGCAGATCCTCCTCACGTTCCTGAGATAACCGGATCTCTCTTTCAATGGGAGTTTCTTGGAGCACTCTGGACTTGTTTGTCTGGCTCACTTGAATAATGTTTAATAGGTCGTCATCACTGGTGAAGCTTCCAGCCCCCTCCACCAAGTGCTTTGTAAAACCAGAGTCCAGAACATTGATCTTCTTTCTCAGGTTTTTCTCAGAAACTATCATATCCTTCTGAGAATGAGTTACACCTTTTGGTGCTGCTTTGAATGGCCTTGTGTCATCACTTACATCCATGGAACAGTAAATATCTACCATCCTTGACCCATATGCATCAGGAAATTGTTGCAGGCTTGGGTTCAGATGTATTCTAGCGGACTCAATGGGGCGTGGGATTGATGCCAGACAATCCTGTTCCATCCTTAGAAACTTCTCTCTGGCTGCACCAAAGGTGATCTGCTCCTCGTCAATGGCACCAGTTTGAGTTGAGTGGGGAACTTCTGGTATGGACTTGACATGACCAAAACTCAAACTGGCACCCAAATCCTCTGCTGGGTTCCTTCTGGGAGCTTGGCTACGAATGATCTCCTTGCGAAGCCGTTTTTCCTCATTATTGTCCATTGCTCGAATGCTGCTGTATGACTCTCCTTTGTACTGCAAGTCTCCATTACTCTCTGAAAATAGACTTTCTGGCTTCTTGCTGCTGCTATAGGTCTGTAGTCTGAATCCCTTCTCCTCTTTGAGAGTAGCAAGTTGAGCATGTCGCTGTGGTGACACCATCCACACTTCATTCTTCTCAGCTTCAGGACTTTTGGGATCATCCACAAAAGAGTAGAAACCACAGTGAGAACCAGAGCTGCTGCTTGGGCTGCTGGGTTGCCACTCATCACTGCTGGAGTTCCCATCCTGAGATATGGCAACTCGCTGTACTGAAACCAGCACATCTTGTGAATCATTGCTCTGCTGTGAGACAACCACTGAGGACTCAATACTTTGTTTGTCCAGGTCAGGTGCAGGGCCAGTGATGGACCGTAGGTCTGAGGGTTGCAGCAAGCGAGACAGAGGCTTCAGCACCCATTTTCTAGGGTTACTGTCCATGTCTGCAGGAGACACTGCGTAGCAAACAGAACAGTAGAGGCTGTGATTGAGAAGGATTAACAGAGCCCTGTAGACTCTGTAGAGACAACGACATCGGATGATTGCCTGTCAGACGTTTCTGAAATGACAAAGAGGAGGGTACAATAACCATACTGACAAGGAAGAGGAAAGTTACTATGGTAACAAGAGAGAGGAGTACATTGCTATTAATTTCAATGATAAACATCCTTTGGAGGATTGCCTCTGTAATTTAAATAAACTCATGTATAGAATAACTTTTATTATTGTCACACGAAAAGGTGGTAGCCTAGAAAATTAGACCAACCTTAGAAATAGCAAAAGATTTTGATCTGCAGATCAGTCTAACCACACTCTATTGGTGCCTCAACATGTCTTCCTTCAGCTTGAATAGTTTTGTGTCTTGCCAATATCAGTGCTCTGTTTGTTGGGTGAGTTTAATTCTAGAGCAGACAGAGAAAAACAATAAATATGACAAGGACAGGGACCGCAGCAGCTCGGAAGATAGAGTGGGTTGTCCAGTGATAGGAAGGTTGCAGGTTATATCCAGGCTCACTTCAGAAAATGATGCTGTTGTGTCCTTGGGCAAGACACTTAACCCACCTTACTTACTGATGGTGGTCTGAGGGACATATGGCGCCTGTGTAAGGCAGGCCTCGCCTCTTTGTCAGTGCACCCCAGGGCAGCTGCGTTGAAGCTCTCTTCTGGCACTCGCAGAGCACAGATGCTTCTCTCCTTGCTCCCTTATCTTTTTTTCCCAAGGCTCTTTGTCCTGTCTGCCCACAGAGCGCTTCTCTGCACTTCTCCTGAAAAACCCTATTTTTTAGAAATGGATTTAATTAATTGGTCATTCAACGCGATTGATAAGATTTTTTTCAACAATGAGAACGGAGGAGGGGGCTCCCACTTGCCCGCAAGGGACACACCCGGTGGGATATATGATGGATTTCTGGAAAGAGTGGAAGATCGTATGCCTCTCCCAGCTGTCCATTGAGGACGTCGAAGATGTGTGGATGTTTGCCCTGATGATCACGGGATTTAATCTGATTGGAGTGGGAGGACATCTGGTTTTCTGGAAATTTGGGAAGACGGGAGCGATTGGAGGGTAACCCGCACCCACGGAAAGCACTGTCCGTGTGGAGACCTTACAGACTGGGACGTTACTCGAGGTGAATCGTAAGCTGGACAATGTCCTAGCTGCGATACCGGTGTTAGTGCGCAAAATGGATGTCATCTCGGAGAGGGTCACCGGACGGTGTGGAGATGTTTAAAACCTAAATTGGCTTCACTGGAGGACTTGAATGATCAGTTACAGACTTGAAGGCAGAGAGGAAAATTATCTCTGCCTGACCCAAACAATGTCTTGTTATCCAAATCTGACGCCATGGCAGCCGTGTGATGCCAACAACAAACCACCCCCACGAAGGAATGCAGACAGATGCTGTGAAAACCTGACCTAACCCCCTGCCTTCGGATTGGTGGACCTCAGCCTGGCGAGGTCATCAACCTGCAGGTGTCAATGTGCTCTGCGCTCCTCCCAAGATCTCCCTCCCACCTGTGGCTACAGTGGCTGAGCGCCATACGGGGCTGCTCTCGCTGGGGAAACAGAATATGTTTGAGGCGTTTTTTTTGCTTGGTAAAGCTACGCCCTGCCGGGAGTAACTCTGGTATGCTTTTCTTCCCCTCCCCCAATTTATCCTCATGTAATTCCCTTTTCATCTAAATGAAATAAGTGCCGTTCATGGTCGCTCTCGTGGTCTGCCTGTATCTGTTTTGTCTACATGTGTGTGTGTGTAACTTTGGTCAGGCTGTGCTGCGGAGTCAAGTTCCTATGCTCTGGGTCGCTGGAGCGTTGGCAATAAAGCTTTTTCTGATTCTGATTTCCTGCTATTTCAGCTGTTAACTTTATTTTCTCTCTAAGTGTTTTTCTCCCCAGAAGAAGCTACAACGATGTTCTGCTGAGCTGTGGTGGCCTCATGGAGGGGGCCATCGTCTAGCACACTGCTGCTAACCACTTAAACATTCTCCCTCTCCTGATAATAACTTTTTGTTTTCATTGATGTTGGATGTGCTACTACTAGTTTACCCGTTTAATTATAGATCCACTAGGATAAATACAATAAAGTTTATCTCTCACCAAATAGAATATTTACTAAGACATCACAATATAACTATAGACACATTACTTTGTCTTGTGTGTGTGTGTGTGTGTGTGTGTGTGTGTGTGTGTGTGTGTGTGTGTGTGTGTGTGTGTGTGTGTGTGTGTGTGTATGTGTGTGTGTGTGTGTGTGTGTGTGTGTGTGTGTGTGTGTATGTGTGTGTGTGTGTGTGTGTGTGTGTGTGTGTGTGTGTGTGTCACCAGTGAGTCGTGGAGGATGGCTGCTTATACTGAGCCAGGATTCTCTGGAGGTTTCTTCCTGTTAAAAGGGAGTTTTCCTCTCCACTGTCGCTGCATGCTTGCTTAGTATGAGGATTGCTGTAAAGACTCTAACCCTGGCTTTCCACCGGAGCCGTCAGCAGCACGTTACTGCAGCAGCACGTCATAGCTGCTGATAGGAACCGCTGTGGTCAACAGAACCTTTTCCACCGGAGCCGTCAGCAGCGCGAGTCGGCCGCGTCTCAGGAGCAGCATGTCGCGGCCTTTACGCGCCGGATCTATTTTCTATGCGCGACGTCTCTGAAACGGGTCAAGTTTGACATTTTTGGGGAAGGAAAGACAGGAAATCGGACGCGGAAATGGGGAGAAGCTCCCGAGATTTTCAGAATAAAGAACGTACTGCCTTCCGGTTGCTTTACTTTTAAAAACAGTTACTAACTGTGCGTCCCCGTGAGAAGTTATCACCTAGCTAGCGGTCTCCTTTGTTTTTCAGGTCTGTATTGGCGATTATAAAACGGACAGAACATAAAACACAAACCATGTTGTAGTTTTCTCCTGCTTGTTGTTGTGTTTACTGACGAAGTCACTCGTGTGACTTCGTGCTCGGTCGGTGACAGCTGCTCCCCTGCTGCTTCGCCTCTCGTGAGAAGGGCCAAGCAGCAGCTTACGCGAGCAAGACGTGCTGCTGCAGTAACGTGCTGCTGACGGCTCCCGTGGAAACCCGGGGTAACACTAGTCAGTGACTTGATGCGACCTGCTGGGTTCCTTATATAGGAAACTTTTTCTGAAAGGCTTTGTATCTGAACAAAATTGTGAAATCTGGGTGTAAAAGAATTAGTTGTCTGCTGTAAACTAGAGAGTTGATTATTAATAAAACAGCTTCAGACACAATCTGCTGTGTCTACAAACCCTGGCGGAGACCCCAGCACATCCTGACTGTCAGAAGTCGGATGGAACTCACGGCACCGGCATTTCGTAGATTAAACTCTGACATGACCCGCCCAGTCTTGAGATGTCTCCGGGTCACAACAGTAGCTGGAATGCTTGTTAGCATCCAAAGTGGGTGTGGCTCTTGGGAAGCCGTCTGGCTGTGTCAGCTTGCAGCGTGCAAACAGGCTGACTGTATGTCAAAGAGATGTTTCAAGGATGCTTGTTCTGAATTGGCTGGTTCGGAACTCCGCTAGAAACTGAATTACTCGGGAAGTAATTCCTGTTTTATTAAACTACTTAAGTTTGGCAAATCAGAATTTGACACGTTTCTGAGTATTTACCAACATCTCTCAGAAAGCCACGCCTTCCTTTAGATCAGGGGTGCCCAATCCTGGTCCTGGAGGGCCGGTATTCAGCATGTTTTAGTTTTAATTCTGCTTCAACACACCTGATTTCAATTAGCAGGGATTAACAGGCTTCTGCAGAGCTGGATGAGATGCTGCACAGGTGAGTCAACCAGTTAATCAAGTGTGTTGGAGCAGAAAAACCACAAAACCTGCTGGATACCGGCCCTCCAGGACCAGGATTGGGCAACCCTGCTTTAGATAAAAAATGTTTTTAACCTTAATATGTATCTTGTTGTGATGTGTATGAGTGTAAACAGTGATTAACTCGTTAAATCAAACACATAGTGATGTGTGATTTAAATGGATCTTTGTAAGAGCAATATTCATTTCAAATTCATTGATTTAAGCACAGATTATTCAAACATTTGATTTAAACACCTTGTTCATTCATCTCATATGATTATTTAACTTATAAGTTGTAAAGTCTTGAAGGATTTGTGTGGATTCACTTTTATTCAGCATGAGGAATCCAGCATTCTGGGCGGAGAGAGAAGAGCTTTTGCGGGAGACCTTGATAGTTTATTTATGTCTGCATTGAAGAACACTAGGTGAGCAAAAGTTTGCTTTCTGCATCTGAATCCTCCAGCTGGCGTAACCTTAACTTTGCAGCTCTGCATGTATGAAAGGGTACTGTGTCAATTCAATGGTGAAAATGGGCCCTTTTTATTCCTTACATTGGAATGTTTACTATGTGAAGTGCCTTGAGATGAGTCTTGGCGTAACTTGGTGCTAAAGAAATGAACTTGAATTGAATTGAATTAAGTGACCCGTTTCAATGGTTCGTGGCTCGACTACACACTTACATATATCGGATGGCTATTAAAGTCGCATGACACAAACATCTGTGACACTTCTGATGGAAGAATGCAGTCGCCGGTCAAATTATGTCAAGGTAAACTCACAACACAGCCTTACATGTCAAAATAAAAAATAAAACTCATTAAATATTTAAGAAGAGGACATTATGAACGTTGAAAAGGAATTATAGGATAGTTTGCCAGGCTAAAACAGGCTCAAAAGTAGGCAGATGTGTGAGCTATGACATCCTGCACAGCTTATACTGCTAGAACCTCTAGGGACGCTAATCTTGTAAAAAAACGTTTTTACAATTTAAATACACAATACATGTCGTGGGAGCAACAGCCTAAGCAGGGAGGCCCAGATTTCCCTCTCCCCAGCCACTTGGGCCATGTCCTCCAGGGGAATCCCAAGGCATTCCCTGGCCAGGTGAGAGACATTGTCCTTCCATCGAGTCCTAGGCCTCTCTTTAGGTCTCTTCTTGGTTGGATGTGCCTGTAAAACCTCACCAGAGAGGCATCCAGGAAGCATCCGAATCAGATGCCCGAGCCACCTCAACTTGCTCCTCTCGATGTGGAGGAGCAGCAGGTCTACTCCGAGCCCCTCCC
>NC_091748.1:81019091-81029091 GCF_043380555.1 Nothobranchius furzeri
ATTTGTTTTCAAAATTACATTTTAGGCAGAAATCAGCCAGAACGAGTTTGTTTCGCGGGTCCCAGTTATTCCCCTGTGTGTGTGTGTGTGTGTGTGTGTGTGTGTGTGTATGTGTGTGTGTGTGTGTGTGTGTGTAGCGAATTAAATGTCATTTGTTTTAATGACAACGGAGCAAAGAAGCGTTTTTATTAAGCTTAGAGGTGAAGAGTGAAGCTGTTTACACACAACCACAGAAGTTCTGCTGTGAAAAGTAGTTTTACATTCAGGGATTTACACAGCTGACACGTTATAATGAAGTAAAAAGTTTGAGTGAAGAATATAATTTTTATCTTCTCATGTGGATAAATGTAAAAATGTGTTTATTGCCTTTTTGTCACCTGTGGTCTCTGATTCTCTGTAGGACTGCAGGTGTCCAGGGTCAGGAGAGGCTTTACCTGGTGGTCCTCCTGGGAGAGAGGCCTTCTACTGTCATCATGTTGATGTTATTTAGCTGTTTGATATCTGAACACATTTATTAAAACAAATACTAACTGATAACTCTTTCTGGTCATTGATTGCATCACCAGTTTTATTATTACAGATGTTTTTGAACATGTTACATGAACAGAAAATGAAAAGATGGTAAGGAGACAAGATTATTTATAATAGGTTACACTTATTTACAGATCAGAACCAGTATGGACCAGTTATGTACGGTTAAAGCAGGATTAACCTGAGTGACTCTTCCTGGATCCTTTATTTAAACTGAGTGAGCAGGAAGTCTTTAACAGTGCAGCTGGATCTGCTGCAGGAGGATCCAGACGTGGATGGAGGGCTGGAGCAGACCCGTGGCTGGACGTTTCTGGTCAGAGGAACATCATACAGGACGGTCTGCAGAGAGAGCTTTGGGACGCTTCCTCTCACTGTCCACTCCATCGTCCATCTACAGGGCCTGCTGGGCTGGCCCAGACGACGGCTGTTACATCTCTGTGAATGACTTGCCTGTTAACAGTAGTGGTGGTCTGCTGGTACCTCCTCCAGGACTAGGGATTGTATGAACTAGCCGACTAGTCGACCTCACTGCTCTGTAGTGACTTTTTATGCCTGTCATCGACTAGTCGCTGTCACGTGATAATGACAAGATGCAGTCCTCGGAAAAGACAGCAGGTGATGAGCCCCTGTGTGTCTGGATCGAGGCGGAGGCGACGTGCTGTGCCAGAGCGTCGGTACCGACACCCGCCGTAAAACGGACATTTAACCAAACTGTGACCTTTACCCTCTTGCAATTTAACCTTCCCCTCACCCCCATCCTAACCTTAACCAGCTTGCGCATGCAAAGCTCTGATTGTTGACGCGCTCCAGACATCTGCGTCCTGAGCACGGCCACAGTAACATTATCAAATCAGGTGTCGCCACCTCAAAAACTAATTTAACACGTGATCGTTCATGTCGGCTCATTTCCTTTTATGTTTTCTGTCTTTTATTCTTTTATTTGTGTCTGATGCGTTTTGCTGCTGTGGATCGGGGCGCATCACCTGTTCTGTCATCGGTGACGCACCTCACTGATGCGGCCGGTGACCGGCAAGCACTCCGCTGTTTTAGCGGTCGTTAGATCTTTTAGAACTGCAGTTGAAAGGTAACTCATGAGGTGAATATATATGACCCCAGGTAGCAGTTTCTCTTTAGGACTGAGAGGAGATGCAGGAAGATAATAAACAGGCAGGACAGAAAAATAGTCAAATAAAAACAAGTTAGTTTTTGTACCTGCTGTTGCAACAAACAGACACCATTGAAGGTCATCAGAAGTGAGGAACAGAAAATGAAATAATTATTTTAATGTTTAGAGCAGCAGGAACTCTGAGAGGCTGCAGGCGCATCAGTGAGTTTGCTGCTGCTGCGCAGGGGGAGGGGGGAGAGGGCTGAAGCAGGGGGAGGGGGGAGAGGGCTGAAGCAGAAACTACCGTTGTTAAAAGAAATGTGTTTAACTTTGAAAATGTGGGCGCAATTTTAATTGTCAAAAACTCCAGCGAACCTACCGACCCCCCCCCCCCCCCCCCCCCGCTTCAGGTGTATGACGTCATCAACGGCTAGTCGAAGTCGACTCGATTTTCATTACTTGACTGTCGACTTTAAAAAAAAATTGTCATGCAACCCCTATCCAGGAGAGAGCACCACTGACCTCCACACACATCTTCCTCGGACTCATCCTCCAGACCCACAACTTCACCAGTACAGATGCAGATGTGCAGCACAGTGCATGCTGACCTGTAACAGATAAAAAAAAAGAGTTGTTTTTTTAATTGAAAAATGTAAAACAAACCTATAATCTGCAGGCCACTGGTTCTGTTCAGTTTAAAGAAAAGCAGCAGGGAAAACTACAGAGAATTTACATTTTTAAGACAGATCTAATCATTATTAGGCTTAAATTGAATAAACAAATGCACACTGAAAACACTTCAATGCTATTGTGGCAAGGTGGATAAACGAGGGCCCGGGCGGGATTCGATCCCCAGACTCCCAGGTCAGAGTCATACACTCTAACCAGTCAGCCAAAGGGACATCCCCTTGGTCAAGTAGCCAGGGCGCATGATCAATCGGGACACTGTGACAGGATGCTCACACTGTCACACTATTTCATTAAAAAGCCTGTTTTTGGAAACGTTTTACCCATTTGATGCAAAAGAAGTTCTAAGGTCCAATTTACATTAGAAAACATCCTGCTGCATTCAACATTTATAATGCATTTGGTTTATAATTACCTACATGATAATACTCAGTAGTAATGTGTTGTGTACGTTTAACAAGTTCATTCTGTAGCTTAAAACATACATGAAGCCATCTAAAGTTAGCATGTAAGTCCTGAAAGCTTCTAGAATAAACAAAGTTACTTTACCTGAAAACGGTTGTGAACAAACGCTGCTGATGGACGTGAAGCTGCTCTAGCTCCTTAATATTCCTGCTCCATTTTCGCTAGCTTTAGCATTTTTCCTTTGCGTGTAGCTGCCGCCACGGCTGTGACGGGACCTACGGGCCACCGTAGGACTGTCCGACTGCAGACGCAGCCCCGTCCAAACACGCCCCCCGACAAAACACGCCCCCATGTGCCCGTTGAGCTACCCCCGAGCTCAATAACGGCGGTGGCCCTCCCAGTGGGCGGGGGTGATCGAGCTGTGTTTTAAACCCTCCCAGCGAACAACACAATTGAAAGAATACGTTTATACAGGGGCGGATTAAGGACTGAAGAACAACCTGGGCTTAACACACGCGCACACACACACACGTGACACGCACTAGTCAGCATCATATATGACTTGTACCACATAATTTTTAATCTGAAGCTACATATTCAGCATTTTCAGGGCAGAGTATTGTTCCTGTTAGTGTTTAGTGTGAGATGATAGTAAATATTCCCTTTCTTTCTCCAACAACTTTACCTGATAGTAAGCTAACTTTAGGCAAACCAGCAGCACAACAAATATTTTCAAATAAGACTCACAAACCTGAGTCAGCACCAGTCTCATCAAAGCTGGGGTTCTGTCGCCGTACTTTTGGTCTAAAAAACGTCCTTATGTCCATCTTCACTCATGCGTTTCAGGCAGAGAGTGTAGAAGAAGCCGGCTGCTGAAGGGCTTCTTCTTCAGTGGTGGAGGCTCAGGCAGGCTGTATACAAACTACTGCCAACTGCGCCCTCTCTGTTGGACTTTGGTACTGCATGTTACTTCCATGATTTAGATCCGGGGCTTCCTATGAAACATCCGGGGCTTCAGCCCAAGTAGCCGGGCCTAACGCCGCCCCTGCGTTTATACAACGCCGCCCCTGCGTTTATACAGAAATAGTAATAATGTAATTAAACAAACAGGACTCCAGGTTTAAATATGAATGTATGGATTTTTTTCTTGCATACACACTTTATGGCCATCCCCAGTGAGATTATAAAACACAGATACCACCAACAAATGCCGGACAATAATCAGTTGCCGGACAATAGGCACAACATACCTATGCTTACTTAAAGTGCATGTCAAGTGTGCCTCAGAGTCTTACCCCACCCACGTATCAATTTTGAAAACTGCAACATTAGTAGGCGTTGCCTGGAGGACCGAGAGGGCGGAGCCGTGGCAGTGACGAAGAGACGGCTAACTAGACGAAGCTAGCTCCCTTCACTCTGAGCAGTCATTAGAAGTGGAGGACGTTTCTCCCCCTCCTTACCCAGACACTCGAGAAGAAAGGGACCAAGTCTATTTGGAGGAGACAAGCGGACATGAGCCTTATTGTTTTGAGTTTGTGAGTTGCCTGAAATTACTGGAACCGACCCAACAGACCCATCTCTGAACGTAAGTAGCCGTTAGCCATAGCATTGGATTAGCTGCAGGGTTTGTCTCCATGGCCCTAAAAAGCTAGTATTCAGCATGTTTTAGAGATTTATCTGCATCAACACACCTGGTTTTAATCAGCAACAAACAGCTGAGCTGCTTAACAGCTTATCTAACCTGTTAAAGCAGGAAAATCCACTGAAACGTGCTGGATAGCAGCTCTCCAGGAGATCTGGGCTCAAGCTAGTCTGCTGCATAAAGTTATGAAAATATACCATGAGAAAATTATTCTGTAATGTGTTCAGCCCATTAAAACTGCCCTGATTTCATTATTTATTTACTGATACTAGCTGCTCTTGGTTGCAGGTGATCCTCTGGTGTCTGCAGCTGGTCTCCTGCTGATGTCGTCGGGATCAGGAACTTCCAGAAGAATGTGCCTTTCAATGACTCTTTCCCCCTTATTTGTTATATTAATTAAATAAATCTCAATTTATATATTTCCTGTTTTTGTTCATGTCCATAAATACTTAAACATGCTTGAAATTAAAACGAGCTTTTAACAGTGAGGTGCTAGTTTAGTTCATCACAATAGAGCTAGTTAAACATGCGACAATGTGATAATTCAATTAATGTAATTTATAAATATCCATTAAAATATCAAAACTGGAATCAAAATGAGATATTTGGCAGCACAAAAAACTTGTCAAACACAATATTTATTATAATAATTGTAGGCAGACAGGAGACAGAGCTGATGGAGGTTCTCAGTCATCGAAGGATGGCTGAAGGCTTTCCAGGAACAGGAGATGTGGTGTTGTCTCTTCTCTCTCTATTCTGCCAGATGAGCTGATAGGTTACAGGTGTGTGAGGACATCCTCATGCTGTCATAACCAGATGACAGGAGTTATCAGGTGATCAGCCAGGCTAATGATGAGATGCAGAAAGAAAACAAATCCAGGACAGTGTACAATAATATGTGGTGTTGCTTACCTTATGTGCTCTTATAGAGTTATTAACGTGTGCCTGCCTCATGGTGTAGAGTCCATATTTTGCTGAGTGTCCTGCAGTAATGCAGGTTACTAGTTAATTTACTTTTGATAGCAAAAACAAAATATTTAATTTAAAAGTTATTTACCAGGTGAATCAGCTCACACGTCACCACCTGGTGGTGACCACCAAGTGTCACAGGGCCAGAATCAGTAGCCTCCTTCATGATGTAATCACATACTTATTTAATTGTTAATATCTTAAAAATTCAGAAATGTTTTAATTTTTTTTTACCTTGAACAGTTCACTGAGCTTGCACTGTCACTGAGGTGGAAGCTGGAATCAACAGCAGACACCTCACACCGTGGTCTTTTCAGGAGGTGTGGATGCTCTGGGACCTTCTGGAAGATGAATTTCTGTCATGGTCCCTGTGTCACAAGACACTGAGGCTGTGAGCTCTATAAAAACAAAGAAGCAGCACATTTATAAATGTTTAAAAGAGCATAAAATCACTTGTAACAATCTGTAAAACAAATTAAAACTAGAAGGTAATAAAATGTTTACATAGAAGATTATTAAAAATAATTCACCTTTGCTACGGGTAACACCACGTCAGCCTGGACAAGTGCATTCTTGCAGATTACTAAATCAGTCTGACAGCCAGTGTCTTGGGTAGATTTAGCCTGAAAAAAAATAGAAGCACATTGATGTTTATAAAGTCAGATAAAATACAAAAGAAACTGTCCCATATAGGCGCTTTATAACATTCCTAGTGTGTGATGTTATTATAAAGTAAAAGTCAGTCACATATGATGTGGAGACCCTGAAATGCGACCTCTTGAACAGAATTCCTCACGGAACCGGGTCACGCTGTGCTAGATTTCACGCTGTAACGCTGTCTGTCAACTAGTGCTGCGTCAGTTTAGAGTCACTGTTGCTGAATTACCGACTGACACAAAAACAACCCGAATTTTCTCTGAGCCTGACAGTCATGTGGACCGTTTTGTCGGCCAGGGCTTCGAGATATGTTCCGATTCGCCGCTGATTCTAACCTTACATCCCGTTCCACATTTTGTGAACTTGACAAATCAGTCCGAAGGCAGTGCAGGCTGATATTAGCTAAATGGAGTGAACCACGTCTCTCAAACTTTGCATTTAGGTAGGAAATTGTCTTTAGAAGATGTTAAAACTTTTATTTAGCTTACTCACCTCAGACTGTAGCCCGTCATGGTGGGGGAGCAGAGTCGGTGGGCTGCATCTAAATCGCGGAAGAGCCACGGTGGGCACAGCCTCCCTCTTGGAACGGAGACGTGCAGAATCGCGGGTAAAATGCTGGTTGCAAACTACAGCACCAGGCGGGAGCTGAATGTTTTCCAGACACGCAACCACTGGCGCCTAATTTCTAAGTCCAGCGGAAAGGAGTGCAACCCGACAGAGCTCCGCAACCATACTACACTACACCATCTCACCATGCTAACACGATATGGAGCACTAAACCCGAACTACTTTCCTAATTACACTAACAGCCAAACAGTAACTAAACTACAATATCCAACAGCCAAGCTAACACTAAATAAGTATGTATAACACTAAAAGCTATGCTAAAGACTAGGGTATGCTAATGCTATATGCTAATGCTGAACTACGGCTAGCCTCCTACACTCTCATGCAAATCCAACTCCCAACTCGCCACAAGGCGTGGCCGAGACGCTCGATGCTTTTATAACGTTGACACAGAGCTGCTACGTAGTACTCTACTGGATTACGTAGTATCTTACTCTTTAGCCATTGGCTAAAATTTATTCAAAATGAGTCAAATTCTATGTTTTAAGCTGAAGGTGGAGCTATACTGTGGTATTTAGGCAGAATTTTTAATTTTTTAAGAAAATGCACCAAAATGCTAAAATAATGAATACACACATTTAAAACACTATTAGACACTCATTTATACAGTTCATCAGCAAAAAAAAGTTAATTTAGACGTTACTTGCTCTTTAAGTTAGCAGGTGAGTAATAATGTATGTGCAAGTGTTTATTTTAAATGCAATGAAATTAAATATCAGAAAAAGTAATTAGTGGTAATCGTTTTAATTAACCCCTTAAACCATTTGTTTTTACAGGCACTAACAGTGGGTCTAAGTTCATACGAGTGAGTAGTTAATATTTATGTTACTATTTATGATTTTTTATTGCTTCTTTACAGTGAAAAGCTGCTGGTGTGTAATTTTTAGGCATATTTACATGTGTATATATGCATTTCATATATTCTGTTAACAGGAATAATTGCTGGCCCTTTGACACAAAATGGATTGATTTAGAAATTACAAAAATATTTTGCATTAAGTATACAATTCACAAAACTAGTAAACTGATATTGACCATACACTAATCTGTAAAGAATATACTGTAAACACAAAAGCAGAAAAGTTTGGCTTTAGAAAAAAGTTCAGACAAATGAAACACCCAGCAGCAGCTTTTATTGCCCTTACAAAAACCTTCGAAAAAAAAAATAAAAATGTCCACACAATGAGATGAGTTCAGAGCTTTTCTGAATTTCTCCGAGTATATGAGCAGTTCCATGGCATATAACATCAGCTGCCTCTCACTAATGAGACAAAGATAAATAGCAATTAGTAAAAATGACATTCACACCTAGAGGCTGTCATAAACAATGTGAAAACAATACATGTAGGCATTAGCACTGTTCTTGTGTTTGTAGAATACCTCCGGGCCGTCGTGAGTTTGCTGCTTATTAGATGAGGAGTCATAAACGGTCAAATAAATAGCCTATTGTTACGTTTATTTTGGCCAAAAGGCTTGCATGTAGTCCATTAAAAATTATATAAAAATATTTTGCGTCCATGACGTCTTCCCCCACTGCCAATAATGCTTAATTTTATATAAAAGTGTTTCAGAAAAAAATTGCGAATGCGCTATCAAACTATGTCTTAAAGGTTCAAATTTCTAGTACAAAATCTTCGCAAGTTGTAAAAATATAAATCTGTCTTTACCTGAACCGTCATTTCCATCTCTTGCAACACGCAGTTGTCGTCTTCGTACGTGCACGCGTGTTTTGTACATAGGGGCGTGTTTGGCGGGGGGCGTGTTTAGCCGGGGCTGCGTCTGCAGCTAGACCTAACTCGGAAAGGGAGGAAACTTTGGGCAGCGGCCAGAAGCATCTGTGCATCCAGTGTGAAGTAAAGCCTGCCCGCGGCGCCTTTCGGGAAAAGAGTCGCTATAAGTAATATCTGAATGTTATTATCAGACAAGCTATTACACACCTAATAGTGGTTTTGCCTTCGGATTAGATCGAGCCTACATTTTAACTCATATTTCTCAATCAAACATTTCTTTATTATTTTATAACCAGGCACCGCTTTAGGCAGCTTGACATATCGCTGGTGTACACGGGGTCTTTGTACGTTTTCAAATGAGTGTACCCAAGACGTTTTTTAATAACAGAAACCTACTAAACCTCTTAAATCTGTTTGAACGTATCTAAAACCAAGTCGACGGTAAATACGCTCGTTATTCAGTTTAAGTGACCATCTCTCTCAGTAAACAACGATTATTCCTCCACCTATCTACGGCTCCGGAATCGGGAGGATAGGTGAGTTAGCGTTAGCGGCTGCATTTCTACTGTTTACTATTAACCAACTAACATTGTTTTTGTTTTATTCACAATTTTAAGTACAGAACATTAAAGGAAAACGTGTTATTCAGTCCACTTGACTTATGAGCAGGCAATCAAAATAACACAAAGAAAAAGAAGATAAAAAATCTAGGGCTTATTGTGCATTTCTTAGACAGTACTTCATATATAAACGCAACACGGTTATCTTTAATACATTTTAGGGTTTGTAGGTAGTGATGGGTAGATGAGGCTCGTTTCGGCCGAGCTCCCGTAGATCTGCAGCAAATATGCACCAAACAGCTAAACCTGCAGTTCCACCCTCATCCACTAGGGGCTGGCAGCAGAAGAGAGCAAATCCTCATAGACTCGTTAAAAAGGCAACTTCACAGCAGAAATAAACATGTTCCCAGCCTGGTTCAAAAGCCATTCTAGGTTTAATAGATCTAGTTTACACTCTGAGGGGTGAACTTTTTTGTAACTTCTGTTCAAGTGAAGAAGAAAGAAGAAAATATTTCTATAGCGCCTCAAGATAAAAATCATGAGGCGCTTCACAAAAACAAAACAAAAAAGTAAAAATATAAACAATGTAGAAAATGGTTGAAAATATATTTAAAATGAGCAAAAAATAGACAATTGTGATTAAAAAATCTTAAGAAAGAGAGAGAGGGAACAGGAAAGAGGGAAACCAGTGGATCCTGAGGAAGGTGGAATAGGTGGGGAGAGCAGAATAAAGAGAGAGAGGTGAAGAAGGTCATACAAAAGCCAGCTTGAACAAGTGAGTCTTCAGCTGCTTTTTAAAGGAGACCACTGAGTCCACTGATCTCAGGCTCAGGGGGAGAGAGGTCCAGAGTCTGGGGGCCACAGCAGCAGATGATCTGTCACCTTTGACCTTTAGCCTGGTGCTGCACAACCAGTAGGCTTTGATCACTGGACCTCAGGGACCTGCTGGAGGTGTAGGGACTAAGAAGATCACCAATGTAAGATGGTGCTTGTCCATGTAAGGCCCTATAGACCAGAACCAGGATCTTGAAATGAACCCTGAAGTTGACTGGCAGCCAGTGAAGCTGGAGGAGAAGCGGGGTGATGT
>NC_091749.1:0-66000 GCF_043380555.1 Nothobranchius furzeri
GACGCTCCTCGGGCGTTTCTTGCTTGGGCCTCTCTCCTGGAGGCGCTCAGTCAGACCCATTGTTGACATGTGGCAAGACGCTCCTCGGGGCGCTTCTTGCTTGGGCCTCTCTCCTGGAGGTGCTCAGTCAGTCCCAGTGTTGACATGTGTCAAGACGCTCCTCGGGCGTTTCTTGCTTGGGCCTCTCTCCTGGAGGCGCTCAGTCAGACCCTGTGTTGACATGTGACAAGACGCTCCTCGGGGCACGTCTTGCTTGGGCCTCTCTCCTGGAGGTGCTCAGTCAGACCCAGAGGAGACATGTGTCAAGACGCTCCTCGGGGCGCGTCTTGCTTGGGCCTCTCTCCTAGGGAGGCGATCAGTCAGACCCAGTGTTGACATGTGTCAAGACGCTCCTCGGGCGTTTCTTGCTTGGGCCTCTCTCCTGGAGGCGCTCAGTCAGACCCATTGTTGACATGTGGCAAGACGCTCCTCGGGGCGCTTCTTGCTTGGGCCTCTCTCCTGGAGGCACTCAGTCAGACCCAGTGTTGGCCTGTGTCAAGACACTCCTCGGGTGTTTCTTGCTTGGGCCTCTCTCTTGGAGGCGCTCAGTCAGCCCCATTGTTGACATGTGACAAGACGCTCCTCGGGGCGCGTTTTGCTTGGGCCTCTCTCCTGGAGGTGCTCAGTCAGACCCAGAGGTGACATGTGGCAAGACTCTCCTCGGGGCGCGTCTTGCTTGGGCCTTTCTCATGGAGGCCCTCAGTCAGACCCAGTGTTGACATGTGTCAAGACGCTCCTTGGGGCATGTCTTGCTTGGGCCTCTCTCCTGGAAGCCCTCAGTCAGACCTATTGTTGACATGTGTCAAGACGCTCCTCGGGGCGCGTCTTGCCTGGGACTCTCTGCTGGAGGCGCTCAGTCAGACCGTTGTAGTGACATGTGGCAAGACGCTCCTCGGGGCGCGTCTTGCTTGGGCCTCTCTCCTGGAGGCGCTCAGTCAGACTGAGTGCTGACATGTGGCAAGACGCTCCTCCGGGTGCGTCTTGCTTGGGCTTCTCTAATGGAGGCCCTCAGTCAGACCCAGTGTTGACATGTGGCAAGACGCTCCTCGGGCGCTTCTTGCTTGGGCCTCTCTCCTAGAGGCGCTCAGTCAGACCCAGTGTTGACATGTGTCAACACGCTCCTCGGGCGTTTCTTGCTTGGGCCTCTCTCCTGGAGGCGCTCAGTCAGACCCAGTGTTGACATGTGACAAGACGCTCCTCGGGGCACATCTTGCTTGGGCCTCTCTCCTGGAGGCGCTCAGTCAGACCCAGAGGAGACATGTGTCAAGACGCTCCTCGGGGCGTGTCTTGCTTGGGCCTCTCTCCTGGAGGCCCTCTGTCAGACCGAGTGTTGACATGTGGCAAGACGCTCCTCCGGGCGCGTCTTGCTTGGGCCTCTCTCCTGTAGGCACTCAGTCAGACCCAGTGTTGACATGTGGCAAGACGCTCCTCGGGGCGCGTCTTGCTTGGGCCTCTCTCCTGGGGAGGCGATCAGTCAGACCCAGTGTTGACATGTGTCAAGACGCTCCTCGGGCGTTTCTTGCTTGGGCTTCTCTCCTGGAGGTGCTAAGTCAGACCCAGTGTTGACATGTGACAAAAAGCTCCTCGGGGCGCATCTTGCTTGGGCCTCTCTCGTGGAGGTGCTCAGTCAGACCCAGAGGTCAAATGTGGCAAGACGCTCCTCGGGGAGCGTCTTGCTTGGGCCTCTCTCCTGGAGGCCCTCTGTCAGACCCAGTGGTGACATGTGGCAAGACGCTCCTCCGGGCGCGTCCTGCTTGGGCCTCTCTCCTGGAGGCGCTCAGTCAGACCCAGTGTTGACATGTGGCAAGACGCTCCTTGGGGCGCGTCTTGCTTGTGCCTCTCTCCTGGAGGCGCTCAGTCAGACTGAGTGCTGACATGTGGCAAGACGCTCCTCCGGGTGCGTCTTGCTTGGGCCTCTCTCCTGGAGGTGCTCAGTCAGACCCAGTGTTGACATGTGGCAAGACGCTCCTCGGGGCACATCTTGCTTGGGCCTCTCTCCTGGAGGCGCTCAGTCAGACCCAGTGTTGACATGTGGCAAGACGCTCCTCGGGGCGCGTCTTGCTTGGGCCTCTCTCCTGGAGGCGCTCAGTCAGACCCAGTGTTCACGTGTGGCAAGACGCTCCTCGGGGCGCGTCTTGCTCGGGCCTCTCTCCTGGAGGCCCTCAGTCAGACCCATTGTTGAGAAGTGGCAAGACGCTCCTCGGGGTGCGTCTTGCTTGGGCTTCTCTCCTGGAGGCCCTCAGTCAGACCCATTGTTGACATGTGGCAAGACGCTCCTCGGGGCGCTTCTTGCTTGGGCCTCTCTCCTGGAGGCGCTCAGTCAGACCCAGTGTTGACATGTGTCAAGACGCTCCTCGGGCGTTTCTTATTTGGGCCTCTCTCCTGGAGGCGCTCAGTCAGACCCAGTGTTGACATGTGACAAGACGCTCCTCGGGGCACGTCTTGCTTGGGCCTCTCTCCTGGAGGCCCTCAGTCAGACCCAGAGGAGACATGTGTCAAGACGCTCCTCGGGGCGCGTCTTGCTTGGGCCTCTCTCCTGGAGGCCCTCTGTCAGACCGAGTGTTGACATGTAGCAAGACGCTCCTCGGGGTGCGTCTTGCTTGGGCTTCTCTCCTGGAGGCCCTCAGTCAGACCCATTGTTGACATGTGGCAAGACGCTCCTCGGGGCGCTTCTTGCTTGGGCCTCTCTCCTGGAGGCGCTCAGACAGTCCCAGTGTTGACATGTGTCAAGACGCTCCTCGGGCGTTTCTTGCTTGGGCCTCTCTCCTGGAGGTGCTCAGTCAGACCCAGTGTTGACATGTGACAAGACGCTCCTCGGGGCACGTCTTGCTTGGGCCTCTCTCCTGGAGGCGCTCAGTCAGACCCAGAGGAGACATGTGGCAAGACGCTCCTCGGGGCGCGTCTTGCTTGGGCCTCTCTCCTAGGGAGGCGATCAGTCAGACCCAGTGTTGACATGTGTCAAGACGCTCCTCGGGCGTTTCTTGCTTGGGCCTCTTTCCTGGAGGCGCTCAGTCAGACCCATTGTTGACATGTGGCAAGACGCTCCTCGGGGCGCTTCTTGCTTGGGCCTCTCTCCTGGAGGCACTCAGTCAGTCCCAGTGTTGACATGTGACAAGACGCTCCTCGGGGCGCGTCTTGCTTGGGCCTCTCTCCTGGAGGTGCTCAGTCAGACCCAGAGGTGACATGTGGCAAGACGCTCCTCGGGGCGCGTCTTGCTTGGGCCTCTCTCCTGGAGGCGCTCAGTCAGATCCAGTGTTGGCATGTGGCAAGACGCTCCTCGGGGCGCGTCTTGGCTGGGCCTCTCTCCTGGAGGCGCTCAGTCAGACCCAGTGGTGACATGTGGCAAGACACTCCTTGGGGCGCATATTGCTTGGGCCTTTCTCCTGGATGGCCTCTGTCAGACCCAGTGTTGATATGTGGCAAGACTCTCCTCGGGGCGCGTCTTGCTTGGGCCTTTCTCATGGAGGCCCTCAGTCAGACCCAGTGTTGACATGTGTCAAGACGCTCCTCGGGGCGTGTCTTGCTTGGGCCTCTCTCCTGGAGGCGCTCAGTCAGAACCATTGTTGACATGTGGCAAGACGCTCCTCGTGGCGCGTCTTGCTTGGGCTTCTCTCCTGGAGGCCCTCAGTCAGACCCATTGTTGACACGTGGCAAGACCCTCCTCGGGGCGCGTCTTGCTTGGGCCTCTCTCTTGGAGGCGCTCAGTCAGACCCAGTGTTGACATGTGGCAAGACGCTCCTCGGGGTGCGTCTTGCTTGGGCTTCTCTCCTGGAGGCCCTCAGTCAGACCCATTGTTGACATGTGGCAAGACGCTCCTCGGGCGCTTCTTGCTTGGGCCTCTCTCCTGGAGGCGCTCAGTCAGTCCCAGTGTTGACATGTGTCAACACGCTCCTCGGGCGTTTCTTGCTTGGGCCTCTCTCCTGGAGGCGCTCAGTCAGACCCAGAGGAGACATGTGTCAAGACGCTCCTCGGGGCGTGTCTTGCTTGGGCCTCTCTCCTGGAGGCCCTCTGTCAGACCGAGTGTTGACATGTGGCAAGACGCTCCTCCGGGTGCGTCTTGCTTGGGCCTCTCTCCTGGAGACGCTCAGTCAGACCCAGTGTTGACATGTGGCAAGACGCTCCTCGGGGCGCGTCTTGCTTGGGCTTCTCTCTTGGAGGCCCTCAGTCAGACCCATTGTTGACATGTGGCAAGACGCTCCTCGGGGCGCGTCTTGCTTGGGCCTCTCTCCTGGGGAGGCGATCAGTCAGACCCAGTGTTGACATGTGTCAAGACGCTCCTCGGGCGTTTCTTGCTTGGGCCTCTCTCCTGGAAGCGCTCAGTCAGACCCAGTGTTGACATGTGACAAGACGCTCCTCGGGGCGCATCTTGCTTGGGCCTCTCTCCTGGAGGTGCTCAGTCAGACCCAGAGGTGACATGTGGCAAGACGCTCCTCGGGGCGCGTCTTGCTTGGGCCTCTCTCCTGGAGGTGCTCAGTCAGACCCAGAGGTGACATGTGGCAAGACGCTCCTCGGGGCGCGTCTTGCTTGGGCCTCTCTCCTGGAGGCGCTCAGTCAGACCGAGTGCTGACATGTGGCAAGACGCTCCTCGGGGAGCGTCTTGCTTGGGCCTCTCTCCTGGTGAGGCGATCAGTCAGACCCAGTGTTGACCTGTGTCAAGACGCTCCTCGGGCGTTTCTTGCTTGGGCCTCTCTCCTGGAGGCGCTCAGTCAGACCCAGTGTTGACATGTGGCAAGATGCTCCTCGGGGCGCGTCTTGCTTGGGCCTCTCTCCTGGAGGCGCTCAGTCAGACCCAGTGTTGACGTGTGGCAAGACGCTCCACGGGGCGCGTCTTGCTCGGGCCTCTCTCCTGGAGGCCCTCAGTCAGACTCATTGTTGACAAGTGGACAGACGCTCCTCGGGGCGCGTCCTGCTTGGGCCTCTCTCCTGGAGGCGCTCAGTCAGACCGAGTGCTGACATGTGGCAAGATGCTCCTCGGGGCGCATCTTGCTTGGGATTCTCTCCTGGAGGCCCTCAGTCAGACCCATTGTTGACATGTTGTAAGGACACGATCACGCCGACCCTATTGTTGGAGAACCTGCTGAGTTCGTCGAACAAGTAGACGCCGGATTGGGCGTGGGCACTCGCTTGTTTTAGAGGCGTTTTCGCGCAGCCTCTACCCTGCACGATCGCTCGTGGCCGCACTAGCTATATTTATCTTTATTTTTTCCACACACACACACACACACACACACACACACACACACTCACACACACACACACACACACACACACACACACACACACACACACACACACACACACACACACACACAGGCCCTTGCGTGCAAACCCCGGTCAGGCCTGCAGTGTACACATCAGAGACATGATGATGTCCGTGACACGGACCGTCACATTGTATGGGGCACAGTAAGGACAACACGCCACCGACCGTGACTTCGCACTCGACCATGGTGGTGTTGTCGATTTGCAAAGGATCACATACGCCTCTCCAGTCGCAATGAGGTGCATTGTAGTCGACGTGACCGTCGGTCACCATAGCTTTCGTCAGCCAACACACTCGATTGCCCTTCGAAACATCGGCGATCAACGTGAGCGTAGAGGTCGCCGTCGCTTTACTGTACGCCAGGATATCCGTGTGTGAGTGCACGCTCGACGTCGATTGACAAGCGGTCATGTCAGACCTGATCAGACCTTCCAAACACATGACCATTAGTTGTTGTGCGGCCGAGAGTATCGCGATCATACCGTTGAGATGTGTAGAAAGCGCATACACGCCAGCCTTCCACGTTTCCAAAGTTTCCAGCAGTCTAGAGGGACTTGTCTTAGCGTGCACGGCTGTGCTGAATTTGCGTTGGGTAGACACAATGGCTTCGACCTCGCTTAGGATCTGTGGGCTCATGTACTCGTGGTAGGCCAAGAGGTGTATAGTCGAGCGCGGTGACACCCCGAACACTTGACCCGGTTTTGTTGTGGTGACATGCGTGTCCAGTAACGCGGCAAAGTCCACGTGACTAGCGTGTAATGATTTTACAGCTCACTCATACCCCAACAGTACGGTCCGTAGAAGTTCGTTCACTTGTTTCCATGCGCTCCTGGAACACAGGACATCGCAACCTCTGTGATACTCAAGTAAAGCGTGACACGCCAGCTGCGTGCTTCGTTGGAAATACAATCGGTAGTAACTTCTTACTCCACTCTATGTTCAACTCGTATAGTATGTATATGGGCGGTTGCAGCGGTTGTGCATTTTCTATCTACCCTCCACTAATATGACTCTGTGGTCTGTCTCCTGAGATGGTGTGGTTGGAACTTGCGAGAGTGCACTATCGACGGTCGGCGTTTCCATTTCGTCAACTGTGCCATTTTCAGCCGCTGGCAAACGGCCATCGACGGTCGATGCGAGACACCAACATAACGTTAGACCGCAACCCTCATGCCAGTTTTCTGTAGTACTGGTATTAGTTTCTGGTGCACACTCGATACGCCAGTACGATCACAATTACGTTGATTAATAAAGCCAGTGTTGTAGCGACTGCAGCCAGCGCTGTCGCGCAACTCGTGTCGGTGTTATCTCTCGATACTTTCATTCGTATCCGAGCGTATGCAGAATCTACGGATCTGGTGATGTTGCTTGTCACTAGCTTGCGCACGTTTGATATGGCACTTTGCGCGAGACTCACACAACCTGCAGTGGCGACCGTCGCGTCAGTGCAAAGTTTTTCCGATATATCGCTCGCAACATCGTTTGTCATTTGCTGTACACTGCGCACACTGGCCGCGAGGTCGCGGAGAGGGTCTTCGTTACGAGTTGTGTAATATCAGCTTACTTGCCGATTCAATTCTGGTGGCGCTGACCGAAATGAGAACGCTTTTAAGGCGCATGTCGTGGTAACTCTGGTAGCGCCGTGGTTGACGAGGATGATCATCTTTAGCAATAGTTCATCTCGAAGCGCAACGATGCTGAGGGCGACGGGTTGGCCGGTTCCGCCTTCAGGCCACTCGGTTGCCGCTAGATTGCCCAATGCCACACACGAAGACAAACCCTGTACACACTCAATGACCCATGTGCGATCGTTGATTTCTGCTAGTACGTTTGCTAGTTCAACGTGCTTCCACGGATCGCGTGTTTGCATTGTTGTGTGGTTCGCAGACAACAGCCACTCTTTGTCCGCGGCAGACAATTCGTCTCCGTTCTCGATCGCGCCCAGTGTGTTAGCGTACCGCGACAATGCTACTTTGGACGAGTCGTTGAGCGAGGGCAACGTCACCACGAATCTAGCGTGGCGTTGAGCACCCGGAGTGCTCCACACGCACTTAGCCGCGTCATCCAGTTGGTCCAGCCGGGTAACTCCGCTAGATGGTATTCTAACACCGGTGTTATCAGGTGGTGTTTCGGCCCGATAGTAACAGATGTCGCCGCGTTCCGGGTCTGCGAAAATGGACATCTTGCCGTTGTTCAACGAAACAACCTGTGCGCCGAAAGGTACACAATCGACCTCGCGCCAGTACATGATCAGACGTTCATGTCAGAAGGTAGCCCTAACATGAGTCCATGTACTCCGGGGACGGACACGAAACTCCTCAAGTTAGGCGTCGCGTCATCGGAGAGTTGGAAAAACATTCCCGCTCCCAACTTGTATATACCCTCAACCGCAGAGTGGCCACCCGTTTCGAAATCCGAACGTCTCTTGTAGCGTTCTCAGCCGAGAAGCAGCGGAATCGATGGCGTCCGCTAACCTTGTTAACGTTGGCCTGTTATTTTTTGAAACATACGCATAATCGAGGTACCCTAAACTGTACTGAACCACCCCCCACTTGACCATGTACCGGCTATCAGTGTAGCTAGAGTTTGGATGGGATAGACGACCATACAGGGGAGTTTTGTTGTCTGTTTGGTTAGACGCGGTGCAGCGTTACGGTCTTCTTGAAACGTGTACACTGCAGATGGTAAGGACACGATCACGCCGACCCTGTTGTTGGACAAACTGCTGACTTCGTTGAACAAGTAGACGCCGGATCGGGCGTGGGCACGCGCTTGTTTTAGAGGCGTTTTCGTGCAGCCTCTACCCTGCACGACCGCTCGTGGCCGCACTAGCTATATTTATCTTTATTTGTTTCACACACACACACACACACACACACACACACAGACACACACACACACACACACACACACACACACACACACACACACACGCACACTCACGCACACGCACACACACGCACACACACACACACACACACACACACACACACACACACACACACACACACACACACACACACACACACACACACACACACACAGGCCCTTGCGTGCAAACCCCGGTCAGGCCTGCAGTGTACACATCAGAGACATGATGTTCTTTCACAGAACTGAGGTTGTTCATTACTAAATGACTTTTACAGGAATATTGTTATTATACTATTCAACAGGTTGATCATAATAATGTGTATTAAACCCACAACCTAGCACTGAGGACAGAGGGACTTTATTTAAATTAGTACTTAATGGAAACGATACATAATGATACATAAGAGCCATGTCATACATTCAGCCTAGGAATAGTAGCATTGTGCACTATTAAAAATATACACATCAATTGCTCGAATCCCATTGTTGCAAAGTAAAACTCTAATAAAACTCTAGTCTGACATCAACAGAGAAGACTTAGTGTATGTACTACAAATACAGCATTAGGATTTCGAGTGGACCGTGCACCTTGTGAACCATCAGAGGCTTATGACGCAACATATCTTCCAGTTGCTATTAGACAAGTTCTAATTCTCGACCATTTTTCGGAACTGGTTTCTTGGGTCCGTGAGTAAATGCCAAATGAGATGATAGTCCTTAAGTAAGTTCCTGGCGATCCCATGTCACGCTCTTGCCCAGCAGCCGGTGAACGCTGAGACGGAACTCGATGAGAGCGATGTATTTTTTAAGTGCTCCGAATGTACTTCTAACAAGCGATTCACTTCGTGAGTAAACCGCAGCTGCAGCTGATTTAAACAGTCGAGCCAACTTTCTACATCACAATATGCGTTTTGTAGTTAGTCGAGTTAACTTTTGTGTGGCGCATGCACGTGTAGTTAGCGTCAAGCTCCCAGCTTATAGAGTCCTGTATTGACACAGACGTCAATACATCTCGATGAGATGCAACACACAAAGTCTGTCGCAGGTGGGTTAACACACATGTACGATGTGTGCGATGGCGCGCCCGTTTTCAATGGGACACGACGATGATCGTTGTTAACCAAACTCTTGTTTCTCACGACAGGTGGTAGCGTTGTCTCCTTCACCCGGTCTTCGTGCACAGAGGGTGCTGTAATGTGCTTGTCATAGTCGCGATCGTTCTCACTCGAATCCGTTGTTCTCATAACAGGTGGTAGCGTTGTCTCCTGCATGTTGTCTTCGTGTGCGGCAAGCGTTGTGCTGTGCTCGTTATAATGGTTGTCTTCGTACAAGGGGGGTGTTGAATACTCCTTCGCGAGTAGTCTAGGAGGTGGTGTGATGGGACGTATCTCAGAGGCGTTATGTGAGCGTACCACCATGGCCCGAGCAACTGCGACTACTGAGAGTCCACCCAGTACAGACAGCGAGATCTTTTTTTTTTTCTTGGATGTTGTACGTGTGGGTTTAATGGCAGTTAGAGCAAGTGGGCAAATGTATTTAAAGGGCACTAGCAGAAACTAATGCACGTGGTCAGAGTGTAATCGTAACCACCTAAAGTAGCTCTTGTCATAATTTAATATACATAGAAATTAGAAACGGGCATGTCAGGATAGACATCACGAGTGACAATGCGTTCAGTATCTGTGTGCGCTTGAGAGCACCTTGTTGTTCTACTGTGGTGCCCACGCCGCCGGGTCTGTAAATGTCATCGACCTTCTTTATATACGCATACGCTAAAGACCGTATATTCTATATGGATTTGAACACGTCCTTTGTTTCACGTAACGCTTGAGCTGTCTCGAGCGTGATGTTGTGAGCGTACGCCAGTGTTTCGCGTGCACCGAGGTCCGAAAGGGCGTGCGCTACAACTATTAACCTTGGTTTGGGAGTGTGGCGAAACGCTCGCTCCGCTGTAATGGGCTTATGCAATGTTATCACCTGGTACGTTTTGTTAGTCGGGTCGTAATACACCTGTCCGTGACACAGACTGTCACATTGTATGGGGCACAGTAAGGACAACACGCCGCCGACCGTGACTTCGCACTCGACCGCGGTGGTGTTGTCGATTTGCAAAGATCACATACGCCTCTCCAGTCGCAATGAGGCACATTGTAGTCAACATGACTGTCGGTCGCCATAGCTTTCGTCAGCCAACACACTCGATTGCCCTTCGAAACATCGGCGATCAACGTGAGCGTAGAGGTCGCCGTCGCTTTACTGTACGCCAGGATATCCTTGTGTGAGTGCACGCTCGACGTCGATTGACAACCGGTCATGTCAGACCTGATCAGACCTTCCGAACATATGACCATTAGTTGTTGTGCGGCCGAGAGTATCACGATCATACCGTTGAGATGTGTTGAAAGCGCGTACACGCCAGCCTTCCACATTTCCAAAGTTTCCAGCAGTCTAGAGGGACTTGTCTTAGCGCGCACGGCTCTGCTGAATTTGCGTTGGGTAGACACAACGGCTTCGACCTCGCTTAGGATCTGTGGGCTCATGTACTCGTGGTAGGCCAAGACGTGTATAGTCGAGTGCGGTGACGCCCCGAACACTTGACCCGGTTTTGTTGTGTCGACATGCGTGTCCAGTAACGCGGCAAAGTCCGCGTGTCTAGCTTGTATTGATTTTACAGCTCGCTCATACCCCAACAGTACGGTCCGTAGAAGTTCGTTCACTTGTTTCCATGCGCTCGTGGAACACAGGACATCGCAACCTCTGTGATACTCAAGTAAAGCGTCACACACCAGCTGCTTGCACGTTGGAAATACAATCGGTAGTAACTTCTTACTCCACTCTATGTTGAACTCGTATGGTATGTATATGGGCGGTTGCGGCGGTTGCGCATTTTCTATCTACCCTCCGCTAATATGACTCTGTGGTCTGTCTCCTGAGATGGTGTGGTTGGAACTTGCGAGAGTGCACTATCGACGGTCGGCGTTTCCATTTCGTCAGCTGTGCCATTTTCAGCCGCTGGCAAACGGCCGTTGATGGTCAATGCGAGACACCAACATAACGTTAGACCGCAACCCTCATGCCAGTTTTCTGTAGTACTGGTTGTAGTTTCTGGTGCACACTCGATACGCCATTACGATCACAATTACGTTGATTAATAAATCCAGTGTTGTAGCGACTGCAGCCAGCGTCGTCGCGCAACTCATGTCGGTGTTATCTCTCGATACTTTCATTCGTATCCGAGCGTATGCAGAATCTACGGATCTGGTGAAGTTGCTTGTCACTAGCTTGCGCACGTTTGAAATGGCACTTTGCGCGAGACTCACACAACCTGCAGTGGCGACCATCGCGTCAGTGCAAAGTTTTTCCGATATATCGCTCACAACATCGTTTGTCATTTGCTGTACACTGCGCACACTGGCCGCGAGGTCGCGGAGAGGGTCTTCGTTACAAGCTACTCTGGTAGCGCCGTGGTTGATGAGGACGATCATCTTTAGCAATAGTTCATCTCGAAGCGCAACGATGGTGAGGGTGACGGGTTGGCCGGTTCCGCCTTCAGGCCACTCGGTTGCCGCTAGATTGCCCAATGCCACACACGCAGACGAACCCTGTACACACTCAATGACCTGTGTGCGATCGTTGATTTCTGCTAGTACGTTTGCTAGTTCTACGTGCTTCCACGGATCGGGCGTGGGCACGCGCTTGTTTTAGAGGCGTTTTCGCGCAGCCTCTACCCTGCACGACCGCTCGTGGCTGCACTAGCTATATTTATCTTTATTTGTTACACACACACACACACACACACACACACACACACACACACACACACACACACACACACACACACACACACAGGCCCTTGCGTGCAAACCCCGGTCAGGCCTGCAGTGTACACATCAGAGACATGATGTTCTTTCACAGAACTGAGGTGAGCATGCGCTGACGGCCGATCACCGGATACACGGCAGCTGTTGAAGCTGATGGCAGCTCGTTAACAAACATCCACAAACAATTAAGACACATTTTCGCCTAATTTATTCACTGACAACGCAAAAAATATTCTGGTAAGTATAACTCACTCAATCTGGAGGTAAGTGAAGAGAATTCAGAAAGTTTACTAAATTATATTGACGAAGTTTTCGAGTTATTCGTCATGGGTCTGAAGAAATCAGCAGCTGAGGCTGAAACACCTGCTGGGACCAAGAGGAGCCGTCCTCAGGACTCGCCTGAGGCCTCATCTCCCCGGAAAGACATATTAGAATTATTAGATTCTATTGATAAACGGCTTCTGGGATTTGAGGGGCGACTTCATCTGCTCGAGGTTCTTAACCAGGAGTTTCAGAACCTCCGAACATCTCTGGAGTTCAGCCAGGAACAGTTTGAGCGGCTCGCTGCTGAGAACGCGTCTCTGCGGAAGTCCGTCTCTTTCCTGGAAGAGGGAATGACGCGGATCACCCTGGACAACAAAACTCTGAAGGAGACGGTTTTGGACCTTCAGGCCCGCAGCATGAGGGATAATTTGGTGTTCGCAGGTCTGCCGGAGCAGACGGGAGGGGCGGAGAACTGCGAGCAAACAATAAAGAACTTTCTTCAGACAGAAATGAAGATACCCGAAGAAAAAGTTAAAAACATCACATTTCACCGGGTACATCACCTTGGAGCTAAAAGAGGAGACAGCAGAAGACCTCGTCCCATCGTGGCTAAATTTGAACATTTTAAGCAGAAGGATCTTGTTAAAAGTCACAGAAGAGAGCTCAAAGGAAAAGATTTCAGCGTGAATGATCAGTTCCCGAAGGAGATTCTGGATCGGCGCAGGGTCCTCTTTCCGCTGCGTAAAAAGTTTATCCAGGATGGGAAGAGAGCTGTCATCTCGGTGGATAAGCTTTATGTGGACAATAAACTTTACAAGGAGCGAGGAGTTACTGACTGGCTGTTTTAGCCCAACATCAGGTCAGACATTTATTATTCTTATTAGGATTCACTGGGTTTGATCACGTCAGGATTAAACAGCTGCTAAATCCGTTTTGTAGATGATAAGATCACCTGTTAATCACCACCCCACACCCCTATTACCTTTTCTTTTTAGTTCTTACTTCTTTTTTAACCTATATCTGTACCTCCCCTTCCTTTTTACCTGCTTCTGTACCTTTACACCTGTATGGCACAACCACACAACTTTCCAACACTGCGTCAGACTCGACACACACACGCACACGCACACGGACACACACACATGCACGCACATGCACACGCACACGCACGCGCGCGCACACACACACACACACACACACACACACACACACATATATATATATTAAATTCACAGCACAATATCATAATTTATGCATCAAATAATACAACCACAAACACTGTTGGATCTTTATTATTATTATTATTATTATTATTATTATTATTATTATTATTATTATTATTATTTACTTTTTTGTTATTTATTAACATACTATTTATACATTTATATACTTATTCCATCTTATTCACATGAAGGCATCATATTTTAGCTACTCACACACACATCTATGGGTGCACTAAGGTTTGTCTCATGGAACGTACATGGTGCTGGCTCCATAGAGAAGAGATTAAAATTTTTTGATCAGTTAAAGAGAGTGCAAGCAGACGTAATATTGTCACAAGAGACTCATAGATCTGCCACATCCGCAGATGAACTTAAAACACCTGAGTTTCCCAGCATGTTCTCTGCCTGCTATAACTCTAGGCAAAGAGGTGTAGCTATTTTAATACACAAAAACATCAATTTCACAGTATTGGACACAGTTTCTGATCCAGAGGGTAGATTTATAATGTTAAAATTATCTGTACAGAACCAACGCTTATGTATCGTCAGCATATACTGTCCAAATATTGATGACCCTCCATTCTTTCATAATTTTTTCTCTGTACTCTCCGAACACTTGGATTGTCCACTTATACTTGGAGGTGATTTTAATTTTTGGATGAATTCCTTAACAGACTGGCTCAGTACAGCTGGGACTCAGCGCAATAGGCAATCCACTAACATAGTTAAACAGTACATGAGTGATTATGGGCTTTGTGATGCATGGCGATCTCTTCATCCTAACCGTAGAGAGTATACTTTTTTTTCGCACGTCCATCACTCTCATTCACGTTTGGATTATTTTCTAGTCAGCAGCTCATTGTTGGCTGACATTTCAGACA
The DNA here is from genome assembly GCF_043380555.1 of Nothobranchius furzeri. Lineage (NCBI taxonomy): Eukaryota > Metazoa > Chordata > Actinopteri > Cyprinodontiformes > Nothobranchiidae > Nothobranchius > Nothobranchius furzeri. The sequence continues at coordinate 14,363 of NC_091749.1, forward strand.
CTGAGATACACCCCATAGTTGACAGCGACCATGCTCCAGTTTCTTTAACTCTGGTAAATAAAAAGACAATCCCACCAAGCAAAAACTGGAGGTTTAATACATCACTGCTTAAAGACGAAGGTTTTATAGAATTTTTTAAAAAGGAGTGGGGTTTATATTTAGAACATAATGACCTGCCTGGATAATCAGCATCTATTCTTTGGGAGGCAGGAAAGGCAGTGATGAGAGGTAAAATAATCTCTTTCTCATCACATAAGAAAAAAACGGAAAACAAACGTATTCAGGAGTTAGAAGAAATCATCAAGTCTTAAGAGGCGTCCACAGAAGAAGAGTTAATGAGCAAATTACGTAAAGCTAAATTAGAACTTCATGGAATTATTGACCAAAAGACACAATTTTTAGCACAAAGACTACGAATAGAAAACTTTGAACATAGTAATAAATCAGGTAAATTCTTAGCTAGCCAATTAAAAATAAATAAAGAGAAAACTACCATATCTGCTGTTAAAGACTCAACCGGGAATAGTATATGACCCTGAAAGAATAAACAACACCTTCAGAGACTTTTACCAAACGTTGTACTCACCACAGATAAACCCATCAGATAATGAGATCAATGAGTTCCTTGACAGGATAACACTTCCTAAATTATCAGACAGCCAAGTTACAGTCCTGGACTCGCCACTAACATCAGCGGAGCTCCAGGAAGCCCTTAAATCCATGACGAATAGGAAAGCTCCAGGTCCAGACGGGTTCCCAGTAGAATTCTACAAAGAATTCTGGATCATTCTGGCTCCAACATTTTTCAGAATGGTGAGGGAAATCGAAGAGAGCAGCAGATTACAGTCAAACATGAATTCAGCCAATATTAGTCTCTTGTTAAAACCAGGCAAAGACCCGGCATTTCCTACCAGCTATCGCCCAATTTCTCTTATTAATGTTGATCTCAAAATAATTTGTAAAGCCCTGGCCAAAAGATTAGAGAAGGTAACCCCCTTCATAATACACCCTGACCAAACTGGTTTCATTAAGGGTAGACAATCACCCACAAATTCACGTAGATTACTTAATTTGATAGATTTCTTTTACAGTAGAAACATAGAAACTAGTATATTATCTCTAGATGCAGAAAAAGCTTTTGATAGAGTTAACTAGAAGTTCTTATTTGCAACTTTACATAAATTTGGTTTTGGGAACTTCTTCATAAACTGGCTACAAACATTATACAGTTCACCAACAGCACGTGTCAGGACGAACGACCAAATGTCAGCTAGCTTCTGTCTTCAGAGGGGGACCAGGCAGGGATGCCCACTCTCCCCCTCACTATTTGCTATCTTTATAGAACCACTAGCAGCAGCAATTAGGCAAACAACAGATATTAAAGGGATAAAGTGTAAGAAAATAGAACATAAGATCAGTCTTTATGCAGATGATGTTTTACTCTTTCTCCAGAATTCTCAATCCTCTCTCTCCCAAGCAATATAACTGATAAACTCTTTTTCCAGGATTTCAGATTACTCTATAAACTGGTTAAAATCCACAGTTCTACCAATTAATTTCTCATTTGTCAATTTGCTTAATACACAATTGGAGTCAGGGAATATCACATACCTGGGAATTAATATCTCTCCCAAGTTAGTGGATCTAACCAAACTGAATTACATCCCACTTTTAAGGAAAGTGGAAGATGATCTTGCAAGATGGAAATCCTTACCAATATCACTCATGGGGAGAGTTGCTACAATTAAAATGATGGTCTTACCCAGAATAAATTACTTATTCTCGATGATCCCAAACAAACCTCCAGCTGACTGGTTTAAATCTCTGGACTCCTCAATTACTAAATTCCTTTGGCAGGATAAACCTCCACGAATTAGCTTAAAAACGCTTCAGAAGACCAAAGACAGAGGAGGACTGGATTTACCCAACTTTTATTATTATTTCTTAGGCAACAGGCTGCAATATATACCAAGATGGTTGCAAGATAACCCATTAGACGAGTCCTGGTTAGATATAGAACAGACACTTTGCAATACGATAGAGCTTTCAGACTTACCATTTATTAGCCCACGCATAAGAAAACATGAAAGCTTCAAAAGTATTAGTATCAGCACCTCTCTGACAGCATGGTGGGAGTATCTTAAAATGACAGAGTCTTCACTAGTACCATGCAGACACACACCTATCTGGAACAATCCTGACATTTTGCAAAACAACAAAATGATGAACCTTCCGGACTGGAAAAATAAAGGAATCCTATGCCTGGAACACATATATGAAGGATTGGACTTCATCCCATTTAATCAAATAGTCTCCCAATTTGGAATGGATAAGAATAGCTTTTTAGAATATCACCAAATTAAATCTGTAGTCAAACAAAAATTTAAGCTCAATAAAATAGAATTACAAACACCACCAAGGGTATTAGACTTTTATAATCTCAAACCCCCCAAACTACTGTCTAAAGTATATAAGACACTGTCCAAAATAGACGATAAAATTGCAATCCCTATTGAAAAATGGGAGGTGGATCTATCAGTTAGCTTTGACCAGGACTTCTGGTCCCAAACTTGTTTAAAAACTTTTAAAATGATCAGACACCCCAATTTACAATTAATTCAGTACAAAATTCTACACAGAGTACACTATACAGGTCATCGGATGTTCAAGATGGGGTTTGTGTCATCTGACACCTGTACACACTGCACAAACAACATTCCTGACAATTACATTCATGCACTGTGTTCCTGCCCACCTGTCCAGGAATTTTGGGGTAGAGTATGTGAGGATCTGTCAAAATGTCTGAAATGTCATATCCCAACTTCCCCCTCTCTTTGTTTACTGGGACAGCTGCACGATGTCCCGATTGCAACATCTTTGGTTCACGTGGTTCTGACTGCCATATGCATCGCTAAGAAAACTATCCTCTTGAATTGGAAAAATAGAGAAAGTCTCTGCATTAACCAGTATAGAAATCTTTTGTTAGATCATATTGCACTTGATATAGCCTCTGCTTCCACTTCAGATGAATCTCTCTGGGCTCCTTTGATCGGTTCCATCACATAGCGAGGGTGGGGGGCCATTGATGTTGTCCTGCGGGATGGTGTGGGTGGGGGGGTGTGGGGTCTGAGTTGGAGTATCCTGATGTTCCCTGGAGGTGGGTTCACTGGGGGTGTCTGGGACTGGGGGGCTGTTGCCCCCCTCTGGAGGTGCTTGGGTTGCCTCGGGGGGTGGACTACTGGCGGTTGTGAGTGGGGCCCCTTGGGGATCTTGGCGGCAGCCATGGGTCACTGCCTGGCGGCTGCAATACCCCTGGGAGGATCTGGGTGGGGGCCTGGGGGCTCGAGGTTTGGGGGTGGCCGGCCCCGTGTGGGGATCTGGGCGGGGCCTTGGGGGTCGGGTCCTGACATGTATGCTGCCGGGAAGAAGGCAGGAACACTCAGCAGTGCCTGGCCCGGGTTCGGGGGCATCAGGTAGACCTTGGCTCCTCTGCCGTTCCATCACAGGGGAGGGGGAGGTCCAGGACGGGGAGGACCAAACCTTACCTGGATGTCCCATGTCTTATATATTCTGGAAGTTGTGCAAGTGCAGGGGTGGGCATAGATATTCTGCTGGGATGGGGCTGGGTTGGTGTCCTTGGACTCCGTGAGGCTCTGTAATGCTGCTGCTTTGGGCCCTGGCAGGATGGGCTGGGGTCTCCATGCCCTGGGTGGCAGTTTGACAACAGAGGTGCCTATTGGGGCCAGTAGGGGAGCTGGCTCCCTGGAGGGCTAAGCCCAACCAGCCATTCCTCCCCATCCCTGCATATTTCTCTCCTCCTGCTCCCTCACATCATCACACAAACATACACATAGGACCTTGGGGGGTGGGCAAGTCAGGGAGTGCGGGTATGGACCCCATTTCCGCATTCCTGTGGCAACCTGCCCCCCAATTTTATTTGCACCTTATACACTTCCACTGACGACATTCCACACAAACACACACTTAGGGCCTTGGGAGTGAGCACATTCAACGGCATTTGGCAGGGGGATATTTCAGCCTCTTCCCGAGTGCCGGTGCCCACTTCCAATTTTAAACCGCACTTAGACACTGATGGCTGAGGGTGTAAGTGGGGTGGTGCGGTGGCATCAGCTGGCATATGCCGGATGATGCCCGCACTGCCCACTCACCACAGCCATGGAATACACCTCATGATCACACAACACTATATTGGAGCAGGTGGAGGGAGATTAGGGCTCTTAGCCACCTCTGTTGTTGCTAGGCTTCCTGGGGCTGGAGGCTAGGAGGGAGATCTGGCCGTCTGGTTGGGGTCTGGGGTGGTGGGTTGCTGTGCTCAGCGTTGGGCGGGGGAGCCTGCTCATCAGCACCCCAGCAGAAAGGGTCAAACTCTGGTTACCGGTGATGGTTGTACCCCATGTGCAGCAGTACCGGGACCAGAGTTAATAGGGTGTGTATGGGGAGCATGAGTGAGTGTCCGGCGTGCATTTTTGTAAGTCTTGGGTTGTATGTGCATGTGTGAGCATGAAGGAGGGAGTGTGTGACTGTGTTTGTGTATGACTGTATATGTCAGGTGGGGCCTTTGGGTCCTCCCCTCTCCTGGAACTTCTCTTGATGATATAGATCTTTGTCCCCCCTCCCCCTGCCACACCTGGTGTGGGGGCTTGTGCCATGGTCTGCCTGAGTGTTCGTGGCAACCGCGTCTGGGTGTTTAAGATTTTGGCATCTGCCTGATAGATCCCGGTGGCTGCCTGGTGGGGTCTGGGTCCCTGGGCTCTGCTGGGTCCCCGGCGGGGGTGGTCACCCCTGGGTCCGGGGCTCGGCCGGCTAGGGGGTGGGAGGCTGCGGGCGGGCCTGTGGGCTTGCCGCTGATATCTCCAGGGACTCTGCCGGCTGCTGGTTGTGGCCCCCAGGGGCGATCCTCTGTGCCTCTCGAGGGGGGCGGGGGCCTTTCTGGTTGCAGTCTCCTTGGGGTTCCTGCATTCTGGGGCAACGCCTGGATCTCTGGGACTTGGAGCTCCCCCCGTCTCCTGCGCATCTTTGGGGGGCGGATCTGTGGTCCCTCACACTCTCTGTTGGACGCTCCTATAGAGAAACCTTAAATAAACAAGCGCGTGTACACACACAGGTGCTCACTTGGTGCTCTCAAAAGTATGGGCTTGGGCACGTTCAACACATGTCTTAAGACTATGGGGGGCACTTAATGCATTGCGATTTAATATCGTGATTCTTCAGTTAAGCAATGTTGATTATATATATATATATATATATATTGTTTTTTTTTTTGTTTGTTTTTTTCATCAAGTTGACGCAGTGATAGGTAGATCTTGTTGTATTCTTGTTGTGTCCCTTTTTTGTGTCTTTTTTTGTCTTTTTCTGCAGGTTTAGAAGCAGACTCTTGTTCATTGTATATTTTTGTGGAACCCCCCCCCCCCCCCCCCCCTCCTCCTCTCTCCACCTTTTCTCTTCCTTTCTCTTTCACCTCTGTCTCCGTGTCTGGTCGGAATTACAAAGCATTCAACAACAATAACAATAAAGTTTTAAGTATCAGGCGTGACATTAAAAGCAAATGCTTTGATGCTCTACCTGAGAATAAATCTGTAAGGCTTGTCACCAGCATTCAGACATCAATTCTGCTTGCTTCACAGCCAGACAGGACACGGTAAAAAAAAAAAAAAAAAAAAAAAAAAAAAAGAAGAACTGAGGTTGTTCATTACTAAATGACTTTTACAGGAATATTATTATTATACTATTCAACAGGTTGATCATAATAATGTGTATTAAACCCACAACCTAGCACTAAGGACAGAGGGACATTATTTAAATTAGTACTTAATGGAAACGATACATAATGATACATAAGAGCCATGTCATACATTCAGCCTAGGAATAGTAGCATTGTGCACTATTAAAAATATACACATCAATTGCTCGAATCCCATTGTTGCAAAGTAAAACTCTAATAAAACTCTAGTCTGACATCAACAGAGAAGAATTAGTGTATGTACTACAAATACAGCATTAGGATTTCGAGTGGACTGTGCACCTTGTGAACCATCAGAGGCTTATGACGCAACATATCTTCCAGTTGCTATTAGACAAGTTATAATTCTCGACCATTTTTCGGAACTGGTTTCTTGGGTCCGTGAGTAAATGCCAAATGAGATGATAGTCCTTAAGTAAGTTCCTGGTGATCCCATGTCACGCTCTTGCCCATTAGCCGGTGAACGCTGAGAAGGAACTCGATGAGAGCAATGTATTTTTTAAGTGCTCCGAATGTACTTCTAACAAGCGTGCGATTCACTTCGTGAGTAAACCGCAGCTGCAGCTGATTCAAACAGTCGAGCCAACTTTCTACATCACAATATGCGTTTTGTAGTTAGTCGAGTTACCTTTTGTGTGGCGCATGCACGGGTCGTTAGCGTCCAGCTCCCAGCTTATAGAGTCCTGTATTGACACAGACGTCAATACATCTCGATGTCATGCAACACACAAAGTATGTCGCATACAGGTGGGTTAACACATGTACGATACCTTTTGTGTGGCGCATGCACGGGTCGTTAGCGTCCAGCTCCCAGCTTATAGAGTCCTGTACTGACACAGACGTCAATACATCTCGATGTCATGCAACACACAAAGTCTGTTGCATACAGGTGGGTTAACACATGTACGATACATTTTGTGTGGCACATGCACGGGTCGTTAGCGTCCAGCTCCCGGCTTATAGAGAGTTCTGTATTGACACAGACGTCAATACATCTCGATGTCATGCAACACACAAAGTCTGTCGCATACAGGTGGGTTAACACACATGTACGATGTGTGTGATGGCGCGTCTGTTTACAATGGGACACGACGATGATCATTGTTAACCAAACTCTTGTTTTTTATGACAGGTGGTAGCGTTGTCTCCTGCACCTGGTCTTCGTGCACAGAGGGTGTTGTAATGTGCTCGTCATAGTTGCGATCGTTGTCACTCGAATCTGTTGTTCTCACAACAGGTGGTAGCGTTGTCTCCTGCACATTGTCTTCGCGTGCAGCAAGCGTTGTGCTGTGCTCGTTTTAATGGTTGTCTTCGTACAAAGGGGGTGTTGAATACTCCTTCGCGAGTAGTCTAGGAGGTGGTGTGATGGGACGTATCTCAGAGGCGTTATGTGAGCGTATCACCATGGCCTGAGCAACTGCGACTACTGAGAGTACACCAAGTACAGACAGCGAGATCATTTTTTTTCTTGGGTGTTGTACGTGTGGGTACAGCCGCTTTAATGGCAGTGAGAGCAAGTGGGCAAATGTATTTATAGGTCACTAGCAGAAACTAAGGCACGTGGTCATAGTGTAATCGTAACCACCTAAAGTAGCTCTTGTCATAATTTAATATACTGTAATAAAAGTAGCAGTGGGCAGCACGGGCAGAATATCTGGCCCTCCTGTCAGAACCCGAAAACACCACCAATAGGCAATGATTTATAAAAGGATATGCTTTATTATGTAATACGCTAAAACACACAAATCAAACCCAATAATAAAACACTATATTAAAACACTGTGGCCAAAGTCTCCACTCCTAAAATCACAGTCCGGCATAAGTTACACAAGCAGCGGTACTTAGCTGTCACGGATGGTGTGACCCCCGTCCCCGGGGTCTGAGCTTCCAACGCCGTCCTACGCCCCGGGGTGTAGCTTGCGAGGACGGCGGGTAAATCCACAACATAAGTCCACTGCCAGAGTCCGTAGCGGCAGATGTCGGCGCGGCCTTGGCATCACCTATGCCCAGCCCTAGCTGTCTAAAGAAGGCGACCAGCCTTCCCTCCTGGCGCTGGAACTCTAAACACCTGTTCAGCTATCTTCGTCGCCGGCAGCCCTAACCGGCTGCGAACGACCCCACCCCCCAAAGTCTGATGCCACAATGACAGGTCGACCACGCACCCCTCTCAGTAGGTCTGTCACCCTTTTATCCTCCCTGGCCTCGTTATCCATAACGAGGACCAGCTGGTGTCCAATCACCACACCCTCGGAGCTCGGCAGCTTCTGTCCATCACAATACATAGAAATCAGAAACGGGCATGTCAGGATAGACATCACGAGGGATAATGCGGCCAGTATCTGTGTGCGCTTGAGAGCAACTTGTTGTTCTACTGTGGTGCCCACGCAGCCTGGTCTGTAAATGTCATCTACCTTCTTTATATACGCATAAGCTAAAGACCGTATATTCTCTATGGATTTGAACACGTCCTTTGTTTCGCGTAACGCTTGAGCTGTCTCGAGCGTGATGTTGTGAGCATACACCAGTGTTTCGCGTGCACCGAGGTCCGAAAGGGCGTGCGCTACAACTATTAACCTTGGTTTGGGAGTGTGGCAAAATGCTCGCTCCACTGTAATGGGCGGATGCAATGTTATCACCTGGTACGTTTCGTTAGTCGGGTCGTAACACACCGGTCCGTGACATGGACCGTCACATTGTATGGGGCACAGTAAGGAAAACACGCCACCGACCGTGACTTCGCACTCGACCGCGGTGGTGTTGTCGATTTGCAAAGGATCACATACGCCTCTCCAGTCGCAATGAGGCACATTGTAGTCGACGCGACCGTCGGTCACCATAGCTTTCGTCAGCCAACACACTCGATTGCCCTTCGAAACATCGGCGATCAACGTGTGCGTAGAGGTCGCTGTCGCTTTACTGTACGCCAGGATATCCGTGTGTGAGTGCACGCTCGACGTCGATTGACAACCGGTCATGTCAGACCTGATCAGACCTTCCGAACACATGACCATTAGTTGTTGTGCGGCCGAGAGTATCGCGATCATACCGTTGAGATGTGTAGAAAGCGCGTACACGCCAGCCTTCCACGTTTCCAAAGTTTCCAGCAGTCTAGAGGGACTTGTCTTAGCGCGCACGGCTGTGCTGAATTTGCTTTGGGTAGACACAACGGCTTCGACCTCGCTTAGGATCTGTGGGCTCATGTACTCGTGGTAGGCCAAGACGTGTATAGTCGAGCGCGGTGACGCCCCGAACATTTGGCCCGGTTTTGTTGTGGCGACATGCGTGTCCAGTAACGCGGCAAAGTCCGCGTGACTAGCGTGTATTGATTTTAAAGCTCGCTCATACCCCAACAGTACGGTCCGTAGAAGTTCTTTCACTTGTTTCCATGCGCTCGTGGAACACAGGACATCGCAACCTCTGTGATACTCAAGTAAAGCGTCACACGCCAGCACGTTGGAAATACAATCGGTAGTAACTTCTTACTCCACTCTATGTTGAACTCGTATAGTATGTATATGGGCGGTTGCGGCGGTTTGCGCATTTTCTATCTACCCTCCGCTAATAAGACTCTGTGGTCTGTCTCCTGAGATGGTGCGGTTGGAACTTCCGAGAGTGCACTATCGACGGTCGGCGTTTCCATTTCGTCAACTGTGCCATTTTCAGCCGCTGGCAAACGGCCGTCGACGGTCGATGCGAGACACCAACGTAACGTTAGACCGCGACCCTCATGCCAGTTTTCTGTAGTACTGGTTGTAGTTTCTGGTGCACACTCGATACGCCATTACGATCACAATTACGTTGATTAATAAATCCAGTGTTGTAGCGACTGCAGCCAGCGCCGTCGCGCAACTCGTGTCGGTGTTATCTCTCGATACTTTCATTCGTATCCGATCGTATGCAGAATCTACGGATCTGGTGAAGTTGCTTGTCACTAGCTTGCGCACGTTTGATATGGCACTTTGCGCGAGACTCACACAACCTGCAGTGGCGACCGTCGCGTCAGTGCAAAGTTTTTCCGATATATCGCTCTCAACATCGTTTGTCATTTGCTGTACACTGCGCACACTGGCCGCGAGGTCGCGGAGAGGGTCTTCCTTACGAGTTGTATAATATCCGCTGACTTGCCGATTCAATTCTGGTGGCGCTGACCCAAACGAGAACGCTCTTAAGGCGCATGTCGTGGTAACTCTGGTAGCGCCGTGGTTGACGAGGACGATCATCTTTAGCAATAGTTCATCTCGAAGCGCAACGATGATGAGGGTTACGGGTTGGCCGGTTCCGCCTTCAGGCCACTCGGTTGCCGCTAGATTGCCCAATGCCACACACGCAGACGAACCCTGTACACACTCAATGACCCGTGTGCGATCGTTGATTTCTGCTAGTATGTTTGCTAGTTCTACGTGCTTCCACGGATCGGGAGTGGGCACGTGCTTGTTTTAGAGGCGTTTTCGCGCAGCCTCTACCCTGCACGACCGCTAGTGGCCGCACTAGCTATATTTATCTTCATTTGTTTCACACACACACACACACACACACACACACACACACACACACACACACACACACACACACACACACACACACACACACACGCACACACACACACACACACACACACACACACACAGGCCCTTGCGTGCAAACCCCGGTCAGGCCTGCAGTGTACACATCAGAGACATGATGTTCTTTCACAGAACTGAGGTAGTTCATTACTAAATGACTTTTACAGGAATATTGTTATTATACTATTCAACAGGTTGATCATAATAATGTGTATTAAACCCACAACCTAGCACTGAGGACAGAGGGACTTTCTTTGAATTAGTACTTAATGGAAACGATACATAATGATACATAAGAGCCATGTCATACATTCAGCCTAGGAATAGTAGCATTGTGCACTATTAAAAATATACACATCAATTGCTCGAATCCCATTGTTGCAAAGTAAAACTCTAATAAAACTCTAGTCTGACATCAACAGAGAAGACTTAGTGTATGTACTACAAATACAGCATTAGGATTTCGAGTGGACCGTGCACCTTGTGAACCATCAGAGGCTTATGACGCAACATATCTTCCAGTTGCTATTAGACAAGTTATAATTCTCGACCATTTTTCGGAACTGGTTTCTTGGGTCCGTGAGTAAATGCCAAATGAGATGATAGACCTTAAGTAAGTTCCTGCCGATCCCATGTCACGCTCTTGCCCATCAGCCGGTGAACGCTGAGACGGAACTCGATGAGAGCGATGTATTTTTTAAGTGCTCCAAATGTACTTCTAACAAGCGTGCGATTCTCTTCGTGAGTAAACCGCAGCTGCAGCTGATTCAAACAGTCGAGCCAACTTTCTACATCACAATATGCGTTTTGTAGTTAGTCGAGTTACCTTTTGTGTGGCGCATGCACGGGTCGTTAGCGTCCAGCTCCCAGCTTATAGAGTCCTGTATTGACACAGACGTCAATACATCTCGATGTCATGCAACACACAAAGTCTGTCGCATACAGGTGGGTTAACACACATGTACGATGTGTGAGATGGCGCGCCCGTTTACAATGGAACACGATGATGATCATTGTTAACCAAACTCTTGTTTCTCACGACAGGTGGTAGCGTTGTCTCCTGCACCTGGTCTTCGTGCACAGAGGGTGTTGTAATGTGCTCGTCATAGTCACGATCGTTGTCACTCGAATCCGTTGTTCTCACAACAGGTGGTAGCGTTGTCTCCTGCATGTTGTCTTCGCGTGCGGCAAGCGTTGTGCTGTGCTCGTTATAATGGTTGTCTTCGTACAAAGGGGGGTGTTGAATACTCCTTCTAGGAGGTGGTGTGATGGGACTTATCTCAGAGGCGTTATGTGAGCGTATCACCATGGCCTGAGCAACTGCGACTACTGATAGTGCACCCAGTACAGACAGCGAGATCATTTTTTTTCTTGGGTGTTGTACGTGTGGGTACAGCCGCTTTAATGGCAGTGAGAGCAAGTGGGCAAATGTATTTATAGGTCACCAGCAGAAACTAAGGCACGTGGTCATAGTGTAATCGTAACCACCTAAAGTAGCTCTTGTCATAATTTAATATACTGTAATAAAAGTAGCAGTGGGCAGCACGGGCAGAATATCTGGCCCTCCTGTCAGAACCCGAAAACACCACCAATAGGCAATGATTTATAAAAGGATATGCTTTATTATGTAATACGCTAAAACACACAAATCAAACCCAATAATAAAACACTATATTAAAACACTGTGGCCAAAGTCTCCACTCCTAAAATCACAGTCCGGCATAAGTCACACAAGCAGCGGTACTTAGCTGTCACGGATGGTGTGACCCCCGTCCCCGGGGTCTGAGCTTCCAACGCCGTCCTACGCCCCGGGGTGTAGCTTGCGAGGACGGCGGGTAAATCCACAACATAAGTCCACTGCCAGAGTCCGTAGCGGCAGATGTCGGCGCGGCCTTGGCATCACCTATGCCCAGCCCTAGCTGTCTAAAGAAGGCGACCAGCCTTCCCTCCTGGCGCTGGAACTCTAAACACCTGTTCAGCTATCTTCGTCGCCGGCAGCCCTAACCGGCTGCGAACGACCCCACCCCCCAAAGTCTGATGCCACAATGACAGGTCGACCACGCACCCCTCTCAGTAGGTCTGTCACCCTTTTATCCTCCCTGGCCTCGTTATCCATAACGAGGACCAGCTGGTGTCCAATCACCACACCCTCGGAGCTCGGCAGCTTCTGTCCATCACAATACATAGAAATCAGAAACGGGCATGTCAGGATAGACATCACGAGGGATAATGCGGCCAGTATCTGTGTGCGCTTGAGAGCACCTTGTTGTTCTACTGTGGTGCCCACGCAGCCTGGTCTGTAAATGTCATCTACCTTCTTTATATACGCATAAGCTAAAGACCGTATATTCTCTATGGATTTGAACACGTCCTTTGTTTCGCGTAACGCTTGAGCTGTCTCGAGCGTGATGTTGTGAGCATACACCAGTGTTTCGCGTGCACCGAGGTCCGAAAGGGCGTGCGCTACAACTATTAACCTTGGTTTGGGAGTGTGGCGAAATGCTCGCTCCACTGTAATGGGTGGATGCAATGTTATCACCTGGTACGTTTCGTTAGTCGGGTCGTAACACACCGGTCCGTGACATGGACCGTCACATTGTATGGGGCACAGTAAGGACAACACGCCACCGACCGTGACTTCGCACTCGACCGCGGTGGTGTTGTCGATTTGCAAAGGATCACATACGCCTCTCCAGTCGCAATGAGGCACATTGTAGTCGAAGCGACCGTCGGTCACCATAGCTTTCGTCAGCCAACACACTCGATTGCCCTTCGAAACATCGGCGATCAACGTGAGCGTAGAGGTCGCTGTCGCTTTACTGTACGCCAGGATATCCGTGTGTGAGTGCACGCTCGACGTCGATTGACAACCGGTCATGTCAGACCTGATCAGACCTTCCGAACACATGACCATTAGTTGTTGTGCGGCCGAGAGTATCGCGATCATACCGTTGAGATGTGTAGAAAGCGCGTACACGCCAGCCTTCCACGTTTCCAAAGTTTCCAGCAGTCTAGAGGGACTTGTCTTAGCGCGCACGGCTGTGCTGAATTTGCATTGGGTAGACACAACGGCTTCGACCTCGCTTAGGATCTGTGGGCTCATGTACTCGTGGTAGGCCAAGACGTGTATAGTCGAGCGCGGTGACGCCCCGAACATTTGGCCCGGTTTTGTTGTGGCGACATGCGTGTCCAGTAACGCGGCAAAGTCCGCGTGACTAGCGTGTATTGATTTTAAAGCTCGCTCATACCCCAACAGTACGGTCCGTAGAAGTTCGTTCACTTGTTTCCATGCGCTCGTGGAACACAGGACATCGCAACCTCTGTGATACTCAAGTAAAGCGTCACACGCCAGCACGTTGGAAATACAATCGGTAGTAACTTCTTACTCCACTCTATGTTGAACTCGTATAGTATGTATATGGGCGGTTGCGGCGGTTTGCGCATTTTCTATCTACCCTCCGCTAATATGACTCTGTGGTCTGTCTCCTGAGATGGTGCGGTTGGAACTTCCGAGAGTGCACTATCGACGGTCGGCGTTTCCATTTCGTCAACTGTGCCATTTTCAGCCGCTGGCAAACGGCCGTCGACGGTCGATGCGAGACACCAACGTAACGTTAGACCGCGACCCTCATGCCAGTTTTCTGTAGTACTGGTTGTAGTTTCTGGTGCACACTCGATACGCCATTACGATCACAATTACGTTGATTAATAAATCCAGTGTTGTAGCGACTGCAGCCAGCGCCGTCGCGCAACTCGTGTCGGTGTTATCTCTCGATACTTTCATTCGTATCCGATCGTATGCAGAATCTACGGATCTGGTGAAGTTGCTTGTCACTAGCTTGCGCACGTTTGATATGGCACTTTGCGCGAGACTCACACAACCTGCAGTGGCGACCGTCGCGTCAGTGCAAAGTTTTTCCGATATATCGCTCTCAACATCGTTTGTCATTTGCTGTACACTGCGCACACTGGCCGCGAGGTCGCGGAGAGGGTCTTCCTTACGAGTTGTATAATATCCGCTGACTTGCCGATTCAATTCTGGTGGCGCTGACCCAAACGAGAACGCTCTTAAGGCGCATGTCGTGGTAACTCTGGTAGCGCCGTGGTTGACGAGGACGATCATCTTTAGCAATAGTTCATCTCGAAGCGCAACGATGATGAGGGTTACGGGTTGGCCGGTTCCGCCTTCAGGCCACTCGGTTGCCGCTAGATTGCCCAATGCCACACACGCAGACGAACCCTGTACACACTCAATGACCCGTGTGCGATCGTTGATTTCTGCTAGTATGTTTGCTAGTTCTACGTGCTTCCACGGATCGGGAGTGGGCACGTGCTTGTTTTAGAGGCGTTTTCGCGCAGCCTCTACCCTGCACGACTGCTAGTGGCCGCACTAGCTATATTTATCTTCATTTGTTTCACACACACACACACACACATACACACACACACACACACACACACACACACACACACACACACAGGCCCTTGCGTGCAAATCCCGGTCAGGCCTGCAGTGTACACATCAGAGACATGATGTTCTTTCACAGAACTGAGGTTGTTCATTACTAAATGACTTTTACAGGAATATTGTTATTATACTATTCAACAGGTTGATCATAATAATGTGTATTAAACCCACAACCTAGCACTGAGGACAGAGGGACTTTATTTGAATTAGTACTTAATGGAAACGATACATAATGATACATAAGAGCCATGTCATACATTCAGCCTAGGAATAGTAGCATTGTGCACTATTAAAAATATACACATCAATTGCTCGAATCCCATTGTTGCAAAGTAAAACTCTAATAAAACTCTAGTCTGACATCAACAGAGAAGACTTAGTGTATGTACTACAAATACAGCATTAGGATTTCGAGTGGACCGTGCACCTTGTGAACCATCAGAGGCTTATGACGCAACATATCTTCCAGTTGCTATTAGACAAGTTATAATTCTCGACCATTTTTCGGAACTGGTTTCTTGGGTCCGTGAGTAAATGCCAAATGAGATGATAGACCTTAAGTAAGTTCCTGCCGATCCCATGTCACGCTCTTGCCCATCAGCCGGTGAACGCTGAGACGGAACTCGATGAGAGCGATGTATTTTTTAAGTGCTCCAAATGTACTTCTAACAAGCGTGCGATTCTCTTCGTGAGTAAACCGCAGCTGCAGCTGATTCAAACAGTCGAGCCAACTTTCTACATCACAATATGCGTTTTGTAGTTAGTCGAGTTACCTTTTGTGTGGCGCATGCACGGGTCGTTAGCGTCCAGCTCCCAGCTTATAGAGTCCTGTATTGACACAGACGTCAATACATCTCGATGTCATGCAACACACAAAGTCTGTCGCATACAGGTGGGTTAACACACATGTACGATGTGTGAGATGGCGCGCCCGTTTACAATGGAACACGATGATGATCATTGTTAACCAAACTCTTGTTTCTCACGACAGGTGGTAGCGTTGTCTCCTGCACCTGGTCTTCGTGCACAGAGGGTGTTGTAATGTGCTCGTCATAGTCACGATCGTTGTCACTCGAATCCGTTGTTCTCACAACAGGTGGTAGCGTTGTCTCCTGCATGTTGTCTTCACGTGCGGCAAGCGTTGTGCTGTGCTCGTTATAATGGTTGTCTTCGTACAAAGGGGGGTGTTGAATACTCCTTCTAGGAGGTGGTGTGATGGGACGTATCTCAGAGGCGTTATGTGAGCGTATCACCATGGCCTGAGCAACTGCGACTACTGATAGTACACCCAGTACAGACAGCGAGATCATTTTTTTTCTTGGGTGTTGTACGTGTGGGTACAGCCGCTTTAATGGCAGTGAGAGCAAGTGGGCAAATGTATTTATAGGTCACTAGCAGAAACTAAGGCACGTGGTCATAGTGTAATCGTAACCAACTAAAGTAGCTCTTGTCATAATTTAATATACGTAGAAATCAGAAACGGGCATGTCAGGATAGACATCACGAGTGATAATGCGGCCAGTATCTGTGTGCAATTGAGAGCACCTTGTTGTTCTACTGTGGTGCCCACGCCGCCGGGTCTGTAAATGTCATCGACCTTCTTTATATACGCATACGCTAAAGACCGTATATTCTCTATGGATTTGAACACGTCCTATGTTTCACGTAACGCTTGAGCTGTCTCGAGCGTGATGTTGTGAGCGTATGCCAGTGTTTCGCGTGCACCGAGGTCCGAAAGGGCGTGCTCTACAACTATTAACCTTGGTTTGGGAGTGTGGCGAAACGCTCGCTCCGCTGTAATGGGCGGATGCAATGTTATCACCTGGTACGTTTCGTTAGTCGGGTCGTAACACACCGGTATGTGAAACGGACCGTCACATTGTACGGGGCACAGTAAGGACAACACGCCGCCGACCGTGACTTCGCACTCGACCGCGGTGGTGTTGTCGATTTGCAAAGGATCATATACACCTCTCCAGTCGCAATGAGGCACATTGTAGTCGATGCGACCGTCGGTCACCATAGCTTTCGTCAGCCAACACACTCGATTGCCCTTCGAAACATCGGCAATCAACGTGAGCGTAGAGGTCGCCGTCGCTTTACTGTACGCCAGGATATCCGTGTGTGAGTGCACGCTCGACGTCGATTGACAACCGGTCATGTCAGACCTGATCAGACCTTCCGAACACATGACCATTAGTTGTTGTGCGGCCGAGAGTATCGTGATCATACCGTTGAGATGTGTAGAAAGCGCGTACATGCCAGCCTTCCACGTTTCCAATGTTTCCAGCAGTCTAGAGGGACTTGTCTTAGCGCGCACGGCTGTGCTGATTTGCGTTGGGTAGACACAACGGCTTCGACCTCGCTTAGGATCTGTGGGCTCATGTACTCGTGGTAGGCCAAGACGTGTATAGTCGAGCGCGGTGACGCCCCGAACACTTGACCCGGTTTTGTTGTGGCGATATGCGTGTCCAGTAATGCGGCAAAGTCCGCGTGTCTAGCGTGTATTGATTTTACAGCTTGCTCATACCCCAACAGTACGGTCCGTAGAAGTTTGTTCACTTGTTTCCATGCGCTCGTGGAACAAAGGACATCGCAACCTCTGTGATACTCAAGTAAAGCGTCACACACCAGCTGCTTGCACGTTGGAAATACAATCGGTAGTAACTTCTTACTCCACTCTATGTGTAAGTCGTATAGTATGTATATGGGCGGTTGCGGTGGTTTGCGCATTTTCTATCTACCCTCCGCTAATATGACTCTGTGGTCTGTCTCCTGAGATGGTGCGGTTGGAACTTGCGAGAGTGCACTATCGACGGTCGGCGTTTCCATTTCGTCAACTGTGCAATTTTCAGCCGCTGGCAAACGGCCGTCGACGGTCGATGCGAGACACCAACATAACGTTAGACCGCGACCCTCATGCCAGTTTTCTGTAGTACTGGTTGTAGTTTCTGGTGCACACTCGATACGCCATTACGATCACAATTACGTTGATTAATAAATCCAGTGTTGTAGCGACTGCAGCCAGCGCCGTCGCGCAACTCGTGTCGGTGTTATCTCTCGAAACTTTCATTCCTATCCGAGCGTATGCAGAATCTACGGATCTGGTGAAGTTGCTTGTCACTAGCTTGCGCACGTTTGATATGGCACTTTGCGCGAGACTCACACAACCTGCAGTGGCGACCGTTGCGTCAGTGCAAAGTTTTTCCGATATATCGCTCGCAACATCGTTTGTCATTTGCTGTACACTGCGCACACTGGCCGCGAGGTCGCGGAGAGGGTCTTCGTTACGAGTTGTGTAATATCCGCTGACTTGCCGAATCAATTCTGGTGGCGCTGACCCAAACGAGAACGCTTTTAAGGCGCATGTCGTGGTAACTCTGGTAGCGCCGTGGTTGACGAGGACGATCATCTTTAGCAATAGTTCATCTCGAAGCGCAACAATGGTGAGGGCGACGGGTTGGCCGGTTCCTCCTTCAGGCCACTCGGTTGCCGCTAGATTGCCCAATGCCACACACGCAGACGAACCCTGTACACACTCAATGACCCGTGTGCGATCGTTGATTTCTGCTAGTATGTTTGCTAGTTCTACGTGCTTCCACGGATCGGGAGTGGGCACGTGCTTGTTTTAGAGGCGTTTTCGCGCAGCCTCTACCCTGCACGACCGCTCGTGGCCGCACTAGCTATATTTATCTTTATTTGTTTCACACACACACACACACACACACACACACACACACACACACACTACTTTTTCTTCTGTGTTTTTTTTAGCAGTAGTGTTATCAGCTCCTGGGTTTAAATACTGCCACACCACCCTTCCTTAAAACGAGGAACAGTTTTGAGCTGTGTGTGGCTAAAATAACAAGACATTCTGCATTTTTCCAATAGGACTACAAAAAATCTTAGCGAGAAGAAAAAATGGCGGATTGGCTCTGTGTTTAGCCGAGGGCCATTACCATATTTGGTAGTTATCCTGACGAAATAAATTACTGATGTAATAGATAAATTGAAAAACTGAACGGGTGGACAAATATGCCCAGAACTTAATTTTTATATATCTAAATAGCAACTCCAGTGAATAATATAAGCCTTTTTGCTCACTTAGACACTTAAAAGGTGAAACACACGGTGTTAACGGATAAAAAAGTGGGTTTTTCATGTTATGTCTCCTTTGAAGAAGTAGTCCAGTTACACCTTTGTGGGCTTATAATTTGGCTTCTGAATATCCTAAAGAGGTCAGGTTTGTTTTAGAGTACTCCAATTAACAGCCCCCATTACCCCAAAAAGGAATGGAGTCATTAGCACTTATGGTTTTTAAATGGCACCCAGAATTATGTTGCACGAAGCACAATTTCACATCATTCTGGGTTCATTTGTGTGAAAACAAGGTCCAATCAGGCTGAAACGTTACAGGAAGGTAGAATCTATTGAGTTATAAGTGATCTGAACGTTTCATGCTGATAGCACATTCCTAAGGAGGTCAAACTATGTCCCAAAGGTCACCGGATCTGGTGTCAATTTAAAGAAGTAGTCCAGTTACACATTTGTGGGCTTATGATTTGGCTTCTGAATGTCCTAGAGAGATCAGGTTTGTTTTAGTGTACTCCAATCAACAGCCCCTACAACCACAAAAAGGAATGGAGTCATTAGCACTTATGGTTTTTAAATGGCACCCAGAATTATGTTGCAAGAAGCACAATTTCACATCATTCTGGGTTCATTTGTGTGAAAACAAGGTCCAATCAGGCTGAAACGTTACAGGAAGGTAGAATCTATTGAGTTGTAAGTGATCTGAACGTTTCATGATGATCGCACATTCCTATAGGGGGTCAAACCATGTCCCAAAGGTCACCGGATCTGGTGTCAATTTAAAGAAGTAGTCCAGTTACACCTTTGTGGGCTTATAACTTGGCTTCTGAATATCCTAAAGAGGTCAGGTTTGTTTTAGAGTACTCCAATTAACAGCCCACATTACCCCAAAAAGGAATGGAGTCATTAGCACTTATGGTTTTTAAATGGCACCCAGAATTATGTTGCATGAAGCACAATTTCACATCATTCTGGGTTCATTTATGTGAAAACAAGGTCCAATCAGGCTGAAACGTTACAGGAAGGTAGAATCTATTGAGTTGTAAGTGATCTGAACGTTTCATTATGATAGCACTTTCCTTTAGGGGGTCAAACCATGTCCCAAAGGTCACCGGATCTGGTGTCATTTTAAAGAAGTAGTCCAGTTACACATTTGTGGGCTTATAACTTGGCTTCTGAATGTCCTAGAGAGATCAGGTTTATTTAAGTATACTCCAATCACCAGCCCCTACAACCACAAAAAGGAATGGAGTCATTAGCACTTATGGTTTGTAAATGGCACCCAGAATTATGTTGCACGAAACACAATTTCACATCATTCTGGGTTCATTTGTGTGAAAACAAGGTCCAATCAGGCTGACACGTTACGGGAAGGTAGAATCTATTGAGTTGTAAGTGATCTGAATGTTTTATGATGATAGCACTTTCCTAAGGGGGTCAAACCATGTCCCAAAGGTCACCGGATCTGGTATCAATTTAAAGAAGTAGTCCAGTACCAACATTTGTGGTCTTATAACTTGGCTTCTGAATGTCCTAGAGAGGTCAGGCTTGTTTTAGTGTACTCCAATCAACAGCCCCTACAACCACAAAAAGGAATGGAGTCATTAGCACTTATGGTTTTTAAATGGCATCCAGAATTATGTGGCACGAAGCACAATTTCACATCATTCTGAGTTCATTTGTGTGAAAACAAGGTCCAATCAGGCTGAAACGTTACAGGAAGGTAGAATCTATTGAGTTGTAAGAGATCTGAACGTTTCGTGCTGATAGCACATTCCTAAGGAGGTCAAACTATGTCCCAAAGGTCACCGGATCTGGTGTCAATTTAAAGTAGTCCAGTACCAACATTTGTGGGCTTATAACTTGGCTTCTGAATATCCTAGAGAGATCAGGTTTGTTTTAGTGTACTCCAGTCAACAGCCCCTACAACCTAAAAAAGGAATGGAGTCATTAGCACTTATGGTTTTTAAATGGCACCCAGAATTATGCTGCACTAAGCACAATTTCACATCATTCTGGGTTCATTTGTGTGTAAACAAGGTCCAATCAGGCTGAAACGTTACAAGAAGGTAGAATCTATTGAGTTGTAAGTGATCTGAACGTTTCATGATGATCGCACATTCCTATAGGGGGTCAAACCATGTCCCAAAGGTCACCGGGCCTGGTGTCACTTTAAAGAAGTAGTCCAGTTACACCTTTGTGGGCTTATAACTTGGCTTCTGAATATCCTAAAGAGGTCAGGTTTGTTTTAGAGTACTCCAATTAACAGCCCACATTACCCCAAAAAGGAATGGAGTCATTAGCACTTATGGTTTTTAAAGGGCACCCAGAATTATGTTGCACGAAGCACAATTTCACATCATTCTGGGTTCATTTGTGTGAAAACAACGTCCAATCAGGCTGAAATGTTACAGGAAGGTAGAATCTATTGAGTTGTAAGTGATCTGAACGTTTCATTATGATAGCACTTTCCTAAGGGGGTCAAACCATGTCCCAAAGGTCACCGGATCTGGTGTCAATTTAAAGTAGTCCAGTTACACATTTGTGGGCTTATAACTTGGCTTCTGAATGTCCTAGAGAGATCAAGTTTATTTAAGTATACTCCAATCAACAGCCCCTACAACCACAAAAAGGAATGGAGTCATTAGCACTTATGGTTTGTAAATGGCACCCAGAATTATGTTGCACGAAGCACAATTTCACATCATTCTGGGTTAATTTGTGTGAAAACAAGGTCCAATCAGGCTGAAACCTTACGGGAAGGTAGAATCTATTGAGTTGTAAGTGATCTGAACATTTTATGATGATAGCACTTTCCTAAGGGGGTCAAACCATGTCCCAAAGGTCACCGGATCTGGTGTTAATTTAAAGAAGTAGTCCAGTACCAACATTTGTGGGCTTATAACTTGGCTTCTGAATGTCCTAGAGAGGCCAGGCTTGTTTTAGTGTACTCCAATCAACAGCCCCTACAACCACAAAAAGGAATGGAGTCATTAGCACTTATGGTTTGTAAATGGCATCCAGAATTATGTTGCACGAAGCACAATTTCACATCATTCTGGGTTCATTTGTGTGAAAACAAGGTCCAATCAGGCTGAAACGTTACAGAAAGGTAGAATCTATTGAGTTGTAAGTGATCTGAACGTTTCATGATGATCGCACATTCCTATAGGGGGTCAAACCATGTCCCAAAGGTCACCGGGCCTGGTGTCACTTTAAAGAAGTAGTCCAGTTACACATTTGTGGGCTTATAACTTGGCTTCTAAATATCCTAAAGAGGTCAGGTTTGTTTTAGAGTACTCCAAATAACAGCCCCCATTACCCCAAAGAGGAATGGAGTCATTAGCACTTATGGTTTTTAAATTTCACCCAGAATTATGTTGCACGAAGCACAATTTCACATCATTCTGGGTTCATTTGTGTGAAAACAAGGTCCAATCAGGCTGAAACGTTACAAGAAGGTAGAATCTATTGAGTTGTAAGTGATCTTAACGTTTCATGATGATCGCACATTCCTATAGGGGGTCAAACCATGTCCCAAAGGTCACCGGGCCTGGTGTCACTTTAAAGAAGTAGTCCAGTTACACCTTTGTGTGCTTATAACTTGGCTTCTGAATGTCCTAGAGAGGTCAGGTTTGTTTTAGTGTACTCCAATCAACAGCCCCTACAACCACAGAAAGGAATGGAGTCAATAGCACTTATGGTTTGTAAATGGCACCCAGAATTATGTTGCACGAAGCACAATTTCACATCATTCTGGGTCCATTTGTGTGAAAACAAGGTCCAATCAGGCTGAAACGTTACAGGAAGGTAGAATCTATTGAGTTGTAAGTGATCTGAACGTTTCATGATGATAACACTTTCCAAAGGGGGTCAAACCATGTCCCAAAGGTCACCGGATCTGGTGTCAATTTAAAGTAGTCCAGTTACACATTTGTGGGCTTATAACTTGGCTTCTGAATGTCCTAGAGAGATCAGGTTTGTTTTAATGTACTCCAATCAACAGCCCCTACAACCACAAAAAGGAATGGAGTCATTAGCACTTATGGTTTGTAAATGGCACCCAGAATTATGTTGCACAAAGCACAATTTCACTTCATTCTGGGTCCATTTGTGTGAAAACAAGGTCCAATCAGGCTGAAACGTTACAGGAAGGTAGAATCTATTGAGTTGTAAGTGATCTGAACGTTTCATGATGATAGCACTTTCCTAAGGGGGTCAAACCATGTCCCAAAGGTCACCGGATCTGGTGTCAATTTAAAGAAGTAGTCCAGTTACACATTTGTGGGCTTATAACTTGGCTTCTGAATGGCCTAGAGAGATCAGGTTTGTTTTAGTATACTCCAATCAACAGCCCCTACAACCACAAAAAGGAATGCAGTCATTAGCACTTATGGTTTGTAAATGGCACCCAGAATTATGTTGCACGAAGCACAATTTCACATCATTCTGGGTCCATTTGTGTGAAAACAAGGTCCAATCAGGCTGAAACGTTACAGGAAGGTAGAATCTATTGAGTTGTAAGTGATCTGAACGTTTCAAGATGATAGCACTTTCCTAAGGGGGTCAAACCATGTCCCAAAGGTCACCGGATCTGGTGTCAATTTAAAGAAGTAGTCCAGTTACACCTTTGTGGGCTTATAACTTGGCTTCTGAATGTCCTACAGAGATCACGTTTGTTTTAGTGTACTCCAATCAACAATCCCTACAACCACAAAAGGGAATGGAGTCATTAGCACTTATGGTTTGTAAATGACACCGAGAATTATGTTGCACGAAGCACAATTTCACTTCATTCTGGGTCCATTTGTGTGAAAACAAGGTCCATTCAGGCTGAAACGTTACATGAAGGTAGAATCTATTGAGTTGTAAGTGATCTGAACGTTTCAAGATGATCGCACTTTCCTAAGGGGGTCAAACCATGTCCCAAAGGTCACCGGATCTGGTGTCAATTTAAAGAAGTAGTCCAGTTACACATTTGTGGGCTTATAACTTGGCTTCTGAATGTCATAGAGAGATCAGGTTTGTTTTAGTGTACTCCAATCAAAAGCCCCTACAATCACAAAAAGGAATGGAGTCATTAGCACTTATGGTTTGTAAATGGCACCCAGAATTATGTTGCACGAAGCACAATTTCACATCATTCGGGGTCCATTTGTGTGAAAACAAGGTCCAATCAGGCTGAAACGTTACAGGAAGGTAGAATCTATTGAGTTGTAAGTGATCTGAACGTTTCAAGATGATAGCACTTTCCTAAGGGGGTCAAACCATGTCCCAAAGGTCACCGGATCTGGTGTCAATTTAAAGAATTAGTCCAGTTACACATTTGTGGGCTTATAACTTGGCTTCTGAATGTCCTACAGAGATCAGGTTTGTTTTAGTGTACTCCAATCAACAATCCCTACAACCACAAAAGGGAATGGAGTCATTAGCACTTATGGTTTGTAAATGGCACCCAGAATTATGTTGCACAAAGCACAATTTCACATCATTCTGGGTCCATTTGTGTGGAAACAATGTCCATTCTGGCTGAAACGTTACAAGAAGGTAGAATCTATTGAGTTGTAAGTGATCTGAACGTTTCAAGATGATCACACTTTCCTAAGGGGGTCAAACCATGTCCCAAAGGTCACCGGATCTGGTGTCAATTTAAAGAATTAGTCCAGTTACACATTTGTGGGCTTATAACTTGGTTTCTGAATGTCCTACAGAGATCAGGTTTGTTTTAGTGTACTTCAATCAACAATCCCTACAACCACAAAAGGGAATGGAGTCATTAGCACTTATGGTTTGTAAATGGCACCCAGAATTATGTTGCACAAAGCACAATTTCACATCATTCTGGGTCCATTTGTGTGGAAACAAGGTCCATTCTGGCTGAAACGTTACAAGAAGGTAGAATCTATTGAGTTGTAAGTGATCTGAACGTTTCAAGATGATCACACTTTCCTAAGGGGGTCAAACCATGTCCCAAAGGTCACCGGATCTGGTGTCAATTTAAAGAAGTAGTCCAGTTACACATTTGTGGGCTTATAACTTGGCTTCTGAATGTCCTAGAGAGATCAGGTTTGTTTTAGTGTACTCCAGTCAACAGCCCCTACAACCTCAAAAAGGAATGGAGTCATTAGCACTTATGGTTTTTAAATGGCACCCAGAATTATGCTGCACTAAGCACAATTTCACATCATTCTGGGTTCATTTGTGTGTAAACAAGGTCCAATCAGGCTGAAACGTTAAAAGAAGGTAGAATCTATTGAGTTGTAAGTGATCTGAACATTTCATGATGATAGCACTTTCCTAAGGGGGTCAAACCATGTCCCAAAGGTCACCGGATCTGGTGTCAATTTAAAGAAGTAGTCCAGTTACACATTTGTGGGCTTATAACTTGGCTTCTGAATGTCCTAGAGAGATCAGGTTTGTTTTAGTGTACTCCAATCAACAGCCCCTACAATCACAAAAAGAAATGGAGTCATTAGCACTTATGGTTTTTAGAGGGCACCCAGAATTATGTTGCACGAAGCACAATTTCACATCATTCTGGGATCATTTGTGTGAAAACAAGGTACAATCAGGCTGAAACGTTACAGGAAGGTAGAATCTATTGAGTTGTAAGTGATGTGAACGTTTCATGATGATAGCACTTTCCTAAGGGGGTCAAACAATGTCCCAAAGGTCACCGGATCTGGTGTCAATTTAAAGAAGTAGTCCAGTTACAAATTTGTGGGCTTATAACTTGGCTTCTGAATGTCCTAGAGAGATCAGGTTTGTTTTAGTGTACTCCAATCAACAGCCCCTACAATCACAAAAAGGAATGGAGTCATTAGCTCTTATGGTTTGTAAATGGCACCCAGAATTATGTTGCACGAAGCACAATTTCACATCATTCTGGGTCCATTTGTGTGAAAACAAGGTCCAATCAGGCTGAAGCGTTACAGGAAGGTAGAATCTATTGAGTTGTAAGTGATCTGAACGTTTCAGGATGATAGCACTTTCCTAAGGGGGTCAAACCATGTCCCAAAGGTCACCGGATCTAGTGTCAATTTAAAGAAGTAGTCCAGTTACACCTTTGTGGGCTTATAACTTGGCTTCTGAATGTCCTAGAGAGATCAGGTTTGTTTTAGTGTACTCCAGTCAACAGCCCCTACAACCTCAAAAAGGAATGGAGTCATTAGCACTTATG
The DNA here is from genome assembly GCF_043380555.1 of Nothobranchius furzeri. NCBI lineage: Eukaryota > Metazoa > Chordata > Actinopteri > Cyprinodontiformes > Nothobranchiidae > Nothobranchius > Nothobranchius furzeri. The sequence goes on from NC_091749.1 coordinate 40,426, forward strand.
GTTTTTAAATGGCACCCAGAATTATGCTGCACTAAGCACAATTTCACATCATTCTGGGTTCATTTGTGTGTAAACAAGGTCCAATCAGGCTGAAACGTTAAAAGAAGGTAGAATCTATTGAGTTGTAAGTGATCTGAACGTTTCATGATGATAGCACTTTCCTAAGGGGGTCAAACCATGTCCCAAAGGTCACCGGATCTGGTGTCAATTTAAAGAAGTAGTCCAGTTACACATTTGTGGGCTTATAACTTGGCTTCTGAATGTCCTAGAGAGATCAGGTTTGTTTTAGTGTACTCCAATCAACAGCCCCTACAATCACAAAAAGAAATGGAGTCATTAGCACTTATGGTTTTTAGAGGGCACCCAGAATTATGTTGCACGAAGCACAATTTCACATCATTCTGGGATCATTTGTGTGAAAACAAGGTACAATCAGGCTGAAACGTTACAGGAAGAAAGAATCTATTGAGTTGTAAGTGATGTGAACGTTTCATGATGATAGCACTTTCCTAAGGGGGTCAAACCATGTCCCAAAGGTCACCGGATCTGGTGTCAATTTAAAGAAGTAGTCCAGTTACACATTTGTGGGCTTATAACTTGGCTTCTGAATGTCCTAGAGAGATCAGGTTTGTTTTAGTGTACTCCAATCAACAGCCCCTACAATCACAAAAAGGAATGGAGTCATTAGCTCTTATGGTTTGTAAATGGCACCCAGAATTATGTTGCACGAAGCACAATTTCACATCATTCTGGGTCCATTTGTGTGAAAACAAGGTCCAATCAGGCTGAAGCGTTACAGGAAGGTAGAATCTATTGAGTTGTAAGTGATCTGAACGTTTCAGGATGATAGCACTTTCCTAAGGGGGTCAAACCATGTCCCAAAGGTCACCGGATCTGGTGTCAATTTAAAGAAGTAGTCCAGTTACACCTTTGTGGGCTTATAACTTGGCTTCTGAATGTCCTAGAGAGATCAGGTTTGTTTTAGTGTACTCCAATCAACAGCCCCCACAACCACAAAAAGGAATGGAGTCATTAGCACTTATGGTTTTTAAATGGCACCCAGAATTATGTTGCACGAAGCACAATTTCACATCATTCTGGGATCATTTGTGTGAAAACAAGGTACAATCAGGCTGAAACGTTACAGGAAGGTAGAATCTATTGAGTTGTAAGTGATCTGAACGTTTCATGATGATAGCACTTTCCTAAGGGGGTCAAACCATTTCCCAAAGGTCACCAGATCTGGTGTCAATTTAAAGAAGTAGTCCAGTTACACATTTGTGGGCTTATAACTTGGCTTCTGAATGTCCTAGAGAGATCCGGTTTGTTTTAATGTACTCCAACCAACAGCCCCTACAACCACAAAAAGGAATGGAGTCAATAGCACTTATGGTTTGTAAATGGCACCCAGAATTATGTTGCACGAAGCACAATTTCACATCATTCTGGGTCCATTTGTGTGAAAACAAGGTCCAATCAGGCTGAAACGTTACAGGAAGGTAGAATCTATTGAGTTGTAAGTGATCTGAACGTTTCATGATGATAACACTTTCCAAAGGGGGTCAAACCATGTCCCAAAGGTCACCGGATCTGGTGTCAATTTAAAGTAGTCCAGTTACACATTTGTGGGCTTATAACTTGGCTTCTGAATGTCCTAGAGAGATCAGGTTTTTTTTAATGTACTCCAATCAACAGCCCCTACAACCACAAAAAGGAATGGAGTCATTAGCACTTATGGTTTGTAAATGGCACCCAGAATTATGTTGCACAAAGCACAATTTCACTTCATTCTGGGTCCATTTGTGTGAAAACAAGGTCCAATCAGGCTGAAACGTTACAGGAAGGTAGAATCTATTGAGTTGTAAGTGATCTGAACGTTTCATGATGATAGCACTTTCCTAAGGGGGTCAAACCATGTCCCAAAGGTCACCGGATCTGGTGTCAATTTAAAGAAGTAGTCCAGTTACACATTTGTGGGCTTATAACTTGGCTTCTGAATGGCCTAGAGAGATCAGGTTTGTTTTAGTATACTCCAATCAACAGCCCCTACAACCACAAAAAGGAATGCAGTCATTAGCACTTATGGTTTGTAAATGGCACCCAGAATTATGTTGCACGAAGCACAATTTCACATCATTCTGGGTCCATTTGTGTGAAAACAAGGTCCAATCAGGCTGAAACGTTACAGGAAGGTAGAATCTATTGAGTTGTAAGTGATCTGAACGTTTCAAGATGATAGCACTTTCCTAAGGGGGTCAAACCATGTCCCAAAGGTCACCGGATCTGGTGTCAATTTAAAGAAGTAGTCCAGTTACACCTTTGTGGGCTTATAACTTGGCTTCTGAATGTCCTACAGAGATCAGGTTTGTTTTACTGTACTCCAATCAACAATCCCTACAACCACAAAAGGGAATGGAGTCATTAGCACTTATGGTTTGTAAATGACACCGAGAATTATGTTGCACGAAGCACAATTTCACATCATTCTGGGTCCATTTGTGTGAAAACAAGGTCCATTCAGGCTGAAACGTTACATGAAGGTAGAATCTATTGAGTTGTAAGTGATCTGAACGTTTCAAGATGATCGCACTTTCCTAAGGGGGTCAAACCATGTCCCAAAGGTCACCGGATCTGGTGTCAATTTAAAGAAGTAGTCCAGTTACACATTTGTGGGCTTATAACTTGGCTTCTGAATGTCATAGAGAGATCAGGTTTGTTTTAGTGTACTCCAATCAACAGCCCCTACAATCACAAAAAGGAATGGAGTCATTAGCACTTATGGTTTGTAAATGGCACCCAGAATTATGTTGCACGAAGCACAATTTCACATCATTCGGGGTCCATTTGTGTGAAAACAAGGTCCAATCAGGCTGAAACGTTACAGGAAGGTAGAATCTATTGAGTTGTAAGTGATCTGAACGTTTCAAGATGATAGCACTATCCTAAGGGGGTCAAACCATGTCCCAAAGGTCACCGGATCTGGTGTCAATTTAAAGAATTAGTCCAGTTACACATTTGTGGGCTTATAACTTGGCTTCTGAATGTCCTACAGAGATCAGGTTTGTTTTAGTGTACTCCAATCAACAATCCCTACAACCACAAAAGGGAATGGAGTCATTAGCACTTATGGTTTGTAAATGGCACCCAGAATTATGTTGCACAAAGCACAATTTCACATCATTCTGGGTCCATTTGTGTGGAAACAAGGTCCATTCTGGCTGAAACGTTACAAGAAGGTAGAATCTATTGAGTTGTAAGTGATCTGAACGTTTCAAGATGATCGCACTTTCCTAAGGGGGTCAAACCATGTCCCAAAGGTCACCGGATCTGGTGTCAATTTAAAGAAGGAGTCCAGTTACACATTTGTGGGCTTATAACTTGGCTTCTGAATGTCCTAGAGAGATCAGGTTTGTTTTAGTGTACTCCAGTCAACAGCCCCTACAACCTCAAAAAGGAATGGAGTCATTAGCACTTATGGTTTTTAAATGGCACCCAGAATTATGCTGCACTAAGCACAATTTCACATCATTCTGGGTTCATTTGTGTGTAAACAAGGTCCAATCAGGCTGAAACGTTAAAAGAAGGTAGAATCTATTGAGTTGTAGGTGATCTGAACGTTTCATGATGATAGCACTTTCCTAAGGGGGTCAAACCATGTCCCAAAGGTCACCGGATCTGGTGTCAATTTAAAGAAGTAGTCCAGTTACACATTTGTGGGCTTATAACTTGGCTTCTGAATGTCCTAGAGAGATCAGGTTTGTTTTACTGTACTCCAATCAACAGCCCCTACAATCACAAAAAGAAATGGAGTCATTAGCACTTATGGTTTTTAGAGGGCACCCAGAATTATGTTGCACGAAGCACAATTTCACATCATTCTGGGATCATTTGTGTGAAAACAAGGTACAATCAGGCTGAAACGTTACAGGAAGGTAGAATCTATTGAGTTGTAAGTGATGTGAACGTTTAATGATGATAGCACTTTCCTAAGGGGGTCAAACCATGTCCCAAAGGTCACCGGATCTGGTGTCAATTTAAAGTAGTCCAGTTACACATTTGTGGGCTTATAACTTGGCTTCTGAATGTCCTAGAGAGATCAGGTTTATTTAAGTATACTCCAATCACCAGCCCCTACAACCACAAAAAGGAATGGAGTCATTAGCACTTATGGTTTGTAAATGGCACCCAGAATTATGTTGCACGAAACACAGTTTCACATCATTCTGGGTTCATTTGTGTGAAAACAAGGTCCAATCAGGCTGACACGTTACGGGAAGGTAGAATCTATTGAGTTGTAAGTGATCTGAATGTTTTATGATGATAGCACTTTCCTAAGGGGGTCAAACCATGTCCCAAAGGTCACCGGATCTGGTATCAATTTAAAGAAGTAGTCCAGTACCAACATTTGTGGTCTTATAACTTGGCTTCTGAATGTCCTAGAGAGGTCAGGCTTGTTTTAGTGTACTCCAATCAACAGCCCCTACAACCACAAAAAGGAATGGAGTCATTAGCACTTATGGTTTTTAAATGGCATCCAGAATTATGTGGCACGAAGCACAATTTCACATCATTCTGAGTTCATTTGTGTGAAAACAAGGTCCAATCAGGCTGAAACGTTACAGGAAGGTAGAATCTATTGAGTTGTAAGAGATCTGAACGTTTCGTGCTGATAGCACATTCCTAAGGAGGTCAAACTATGTCCCAAAGGTCACCGGATCTGGTGTCAATTTAAAGAAGTAGTCCAGTACCAACATTTGTGGGCTTATAACTTGGCTTCTGAATTTCTTACAGAGATCAGGTTTGTTTTAGTGTACTCCAATTAACAGCCCCCATTACCACTAAAAGGAATGGAGTCATTATAACTTATGGTTTGTAAATGGCACCCAGAATTATGTTGCACGATGCACAATTTCACATCATTCTGGGTTCATTTGTTTTGAAAACAAGGTCCAATCAGGCTGAAACGTTACAGAAAGGTAGAATCTATTGAGTTGTAAGTGATCTGAACGTTTCATGATGATCGCACATTCCTATAGGGGGTCAAACCATGTCTCAAAGGTCACGGGGACTGGTGTCACTTTAAAGAAGTAGTCCAGTTACACCTTTGTGGGCTTATAACTTGGCTTCTGAATGTCCTACAGAGATCAGGTTTGTTTTAGTGTACTCCAATCAACAATCCCTACAACCACAAAAGGGAATGGAGTCATTAGCACTTATGGTTTGTAAATGGCACCCAGAATTATGTTGCACGAAGCACAATTTCACATCATTCTGGGTCCATTTGTGTGAAAACAAGGTCCAATCAGGCTGAAACGTTACAAGAAGGTAGAATCTATTGAGTTGTAAGTGATCTGAACGTTTCAAGATGATCGCACTTTCCTAAGGGGGTCAAACCATGTCCCAAAGGTCACCGGATCTGGTGTCAATTTAAAGAAGTGTCATGTTCTGTGGTAAAAGTTTAACCCAGGACATGCAGAATCAGTACACGGAAGCTGGTGGTAGGAATAATAATGATTTATTCAGAAAAGATAATTCCAGGAGTTACTGGTAAACAGCGAATGAATGACGGGAGCAGCGTCTGAGGGGGGAGAGGAGCAGATGTGAGGTTTTGACAAGGTAATATGGCACAGGATGTGCTTGAGAGGAGGACTTACGGGCGAAGTGTGGTGAGGTTTGTCCGGGGAGGGGTGAGCTGGGAGAGCGAGCGGATATACAGGGTTGAAGCAGACAGACGGGGTTCCAACTGGGGGTGATGTGAGAGAGAGAGCAGGTTTGCCAGGAGCAAGTCGAGCCGTTAGGAGGACGGGGAGTCGAGAGGTGAATCCAGAGGCTGTATGGTCGGGAAGTTGTATATCCAAAGTGTCACGCAGAGATCCGGTGTATCGAGAGGGATGATTGAGCCTACAGCACGAGGGGATAAACATGAACAAAGTCTAAGCACAAAAATCGTAATAAATCTTAGTTTCAAAAGTCTAGAGTTCTGTAGTGTCATAGAGGCTGGAATTTCTACCAGTGAGGCGTAATCATCCGGCGGTTGGGCAGTGACCTCCGTCCTCCTTATGAAGGCCACCTGCTGATGAGCTGATTGACCACAGCTGCTGCTCTCTCTCCTGAAATCAGAGAAGCTCCCAAAAAACAGGTGACGTAATGGTGTATGTAGAGTGCTCACCTCCCAGCTCACAACAAGAAGTAGTCCAGTTACACATTTGTGGGCTTATAACTTGGCTTCTGAATGTCCTAGAGAGATCAGGTTTGTTTTAGTGTACTCCAATCAACAGTCCCTACAACCTCAAAAAGGAATGGAGTCATTAGCACTTATGGTTTTTAAATGGCACCCAGAATTATGCTGCACTAAGCACAATTTCACATCATTCTGGGTTCATTTGTGTGTAAACAAGGTCCAATCTGGCTGAAACGTTACAGGAAGGTAGAATCTATTGAGTTGTAAGTGATCTGAACGTTTCATGATGATAGCACTTTCCTAAGGGGGTCAAACCATGTCCCAAAGGTCACCGGATCTGGTGTCAATTTAAAGAAGTAGTCCAGATACACATTTGTGGGCTTATAACTTGGCTTCTGAATGTCCTAGAGAGATCAGGTTTGTTTTAGTGTACTCCAATCAACAGCCCCTACAATCACAAAAAGGAATGGAGTCATTAGCTCTTATGGTTTGTAAATGGCACCCAGAATTATGTTGCACGAAGCACAATTTCACATCATTCTGGGTTCATTTGTGTGAAAACAAGGTCCAATCAGGCTGAAGTGTTACAGGAAGGTAGAATCTATTGAGTTGTAAGTGATCTGAATGTTTCAAGATGATAGCACTTTCCTAAGGGGGTCAAACAATGTCCCAAAGGTCACCGGATCTGGTGTCAATTTAAAGAAGTAGTCCAGTTACACATTTGTGGCCTTATAACTTGGCTTCTGAATGTCCTAGAGAGATCAGGTTTGTTTTAGTATACTCCAATCAACAGCCCCCACAACCACAAAAAGGAATGGAGTCATTAGCACTTATGGTTTTTAAATGGCACACAGAATTATGTTGCACGAAGCACAATTTCACATCATTCTGGGATCATTTGTGTGAAAACAAGGTACAATCAGGCTGAAACGTTACAGGAAGGTAGAATCTATTGAGTTGTAAGTGATCTGAACGTTTCATGATGATAGCACTTTCCTAAGGGGGTCAAACCATTTCCCAAAGGTCACCGGATCTGGTGTCAATTTAAAGAAGTAGTCCATTTACACATTTGTGGGCTTATAACTTGGCTTCTGAATGTCTTAGAGAGATCAGGTTTGTTTTAATGTACTCCAACCAACAGCCCCTACAACCACAAAAAGGAATGGAGTCATTAGCACTTATGGTTTGTAAATGGCACCCAGAATTATGTTGCACGAAGCACAATTTCACATCATTCTGGGTTCATTTGTGTGAAAACAAGGTCCAATCAGGCTGAAACGTTACAGGAAGGTAGAATCTATTGAGTTGTAAGTGATCTGAACGTTTCATGATGATAGCACCTTCCTAAGGGGGTCAAACCATGTCCCAAAGGTCACCCGATCTGGTGTCAATTTAAAGTAGTCCAGTTACACATTTGTGGGCTTATAACTTGGCTTCTGAATGGCCTAAAGAGAGCAGGTTTGTTTTAGTATACTCCAATCATCAGCCCCTACAACCACAAAAAGGAATGGAGTCATTAGCACTTATGGTTTTTAAATGGCACCCAGAATTATGTTGCACGAATCACAATTTCACATCATTCTGGGTTCATTTGTGTGAAAACAAGGTACAATCAGGCTGAAACGTTACAGGAAGGTAGAATCTATTGAGTTGTAAGTGATCTGAACGTTTCATGATGATAGCACTTTCCTAAGGGGGTCAAACCATGTCCCAAAGGTCACCGGGCCTGGTGTCACTTTAAAGATGTAGTCCAGTTACACCTTTGTGGGCTTATAACTTGGCTTCTGAATGTCCTAGAGAGATCAGGTTTGTTTTAGTGTACTCCAATCAACAGCCCCTACAACCACAAAAAGGAATGGAGTCATTAGCACTTATGGTTTGAAAATGGCACCCAGCGTTATGTTGCACGAAGCACAATTTCACATCATTCTGGGTCCATTTGTGTGAAAACAAGGTTCAATCAGGCTGAAACGTTACAAGAAGGTAGAATCTATTGAGTTGTAAGTGATCTGATCGTTTCATGATGATCGCACATTCCTATAGGGGGTCAAACCATGTCCCAAAGGTAACCGGATCTGGTGTCAATTTAAAGAAGTAGTCCAGTTACACATTTGTGGGATTATAACTTGGCTTCTGAATTTCTTACAGAGATCAGGTTTGTTTTAGTGTACTCCAATCAACAGCCCCTACAACCACAAAAAGGAATGGAGTCATTAGAACTTATGGTTTGTAAATGGCACCCAGAATTATGTTGCACGAAGCACAATTTCACATCATTCTGGGTCCATTTGTGTGAAAACAAGGTCCAATCATGCTGAAACGTTACAAGAAGGTAGAATCTATTGAGTTGTAAGTGATCTGAACGTTTCATGATGATCGCACATTCCGATAGGGGGTCAAACCATGTCCCAAAGGTCACCGGGCCTGGTTTCACTTTAAAGAAGTAGTCCAGTTACACCTTTGTGGGCTTATAACTTGGCTTCTGAATGTCCTAGAGAGGTCAGGTTTGTTTAAGAGTACTCCAATTAACAGCCCCCATTACCACTAAAAGGAATGGAGTTATTATCACTTATGGTTTGTAAATGTCACCCAGAATTATGTTGCACGATGCATAATTTCACATCATTCTGGGTTCATTTGTGTGAAAACAAGGTCCAATCAGGCTGAAACATTACAGAAAGGTAGAATCTATTGAGTTGTAAGTGATCTGAACGTTTCATGATGATCGCACATTCCTATAGGGGGTCAAACCATGTCTCAAAGGTCACGGGGACTGGTGTCACTTTAAAGAAGTAGTCCAGTTACACCTTTGTGGGCTTATAACTTGGCTTCTGAATGTCCTACAGAGATCAGGTTTGTTTTAGTGTACTCCAATCAACAATCCCTACAACCACAAAAGGGAATGGAGTCATTAGCACTTATGGTTTGTAAATGGCACCCAGAATTATGTTGCACGAAGCACAATTTCACATCATTCTGGGTCCATTTGTGTGAAAACAAGGTCCAATCAGGCTGAAACGTTACAAGAAGGTAGAATCTATTGAGTTGTAAGTGATCTGAACGTTTCAAGATGATCGCACTTTGCTAAGGGGGTCAAACCATGTCCCAAAGGTCACCGGATCTGGTGTCAATTTAAAGAAGTAGTCCAGTTACACATTTGTGGGCTTATAACTTGGCTTCTGAATGTCCTAGAGAGATCAGGTTTGTTTTAGTGTACTCCAATCAACAGCCCCTACAACCTCAAAAAGGAATGGAGTCATTAGCACTTATGCTTTTTAAATGGCACCCAGAAATATGCTGCACTAAGCACAATTTCACATCATTCTGGGTTCATTTGTGTGTAAACAAGGTCCAATCAGGCTGAAACGTTACAGGAATGTAGAATCTATTGAGTTGTAAGTGATCTGAACGTTTCATGAAGATAGCACTTTCCTAAGGGGGTCAACCCATGTCCCAAAGTTCACCGGATCTGGTGTCAATTTAAAGAAGTAGTCCATTTACACATTTGTGGGCTTATAACTTGGCTTCTGAATATCCTAGAGAGATCAGGTTTGTTTTAGTGTACTCCAATCAACAGCCCCTACAATCACAAAAAGGAATGGAGTCATTAGCTCTTATGGTTTGTAAATGGCACCCAGAATTATGTTGCACGAAGCACAGTTTCACATCATTCTGGGTCCATTTGTGTGAAAACAAGGTCCAATCAGGCTGAAGCGTTACAGGAAGGTAGAATCTATTGAGTTGTAAGTGATCTGAACGTTTCAGGATGATAGCACTTTCCTAAGGGGGTCAAACCATGTCCCAAAGGTCACCGGATCTGGTGTCAATTTAAAGTAGTCCAGTTACACATTTGTGGGCTTATAACTTGGCTTCTGAATGTCCTAGAGAGATCAGGTTTGTTTTAGTGTACTCCAATCAACAATCCCTACAACCACAAAAGGGAATGGAGTCATTAGCACTTATGGTTTGTAAATGGCACCCAGAATTATGTTGCACGAAGCACAATTTCACATCATTCTGGGATCATTTGTGTGAAAACAAGGTCCAATCAGGCTGAAACGTTACAGGAAGGTAGAATCTATTGAGTTGTAAGTGATCTGAACGTTTCATGATGATAGCACTTTCCTAAGGGGGTCAAACCATTTCCCAAAGGTCACCGGATCTGGTGTCAATTTAAAGAAGTAGTCCAGTTACACATTTGTGGGCTTTTAACTTGGCTTCTGAACGTCCTAGAGAGATCAGGTTTGTTTTAATGTACTCCAACCAACAGCCCCTACAACCACAAAAAGGACTGGAGTCATTAGCACTTATGGTTTGTAAATGGCACCCAGAATTATGTTGCACGAAGCACAATTTCACATCATTCTGGGTTCATTTGTGTGAAAACAAGGTCCAATCAGGCTGAAGCGTTACAGGAAGGTAGAATCTATTGAGTTGTAAGTGATCTGAATGTTTCATGATGATAGCACTTTCCTAAGGGGCTCAAACAATGTCCCAAAGGTCACCGGATCTGGTGTCAATTTAAAGAAGTAGTCCAGTTACACATTTGTGGCCTTATAACTTGGCTTCTGAATGTCCTAGAGAGATCAGGTTTGTTTTAGAGTACTCCAATCAACAGCCCCCACAACCACAAAAAGGAATGGAGTCATAAGCACTTATGGTTTGTAAATGGCACCCAGAATTATGTTGCACGAAGCACAATTTCACATCATTCTGGGTTCATTTGTGTGAAAACAAGGTCCAATCAGGCTGAAACGTTACAGGAAGGTAGAATCTATTGAGTTGTAAGTGATCTGAACGTTTCATGATGATAGCACCTTCCTAAGGGGGTCAAACCATGTCCCAAAGGTCACCGGATCTGGTGTCAATTTAAAGTAGTCCAGTTACACATTTGTGGGCTTATAACTTGGCTTCTGAATGTCCTAGAGAGAGCAGGTTTGTTTTAGTATACTCCAATCATCAGCCCCTACAACCACAAAAAGGAATGGAGTCATTAGCACTTATGGTTTTTAAATGGCACCCAGAATTATGTTGCACGAATCACAATTTCACATCATTCTGGGTTCATTTGTGTGAAAACAAGGTACAATCAGGCTGAAACGTTACAGGAAGGTAGAATCTATTGAGTTGTAAGTGATCTGAACGTTTCATGATGATAGCACTTTCCTAAGGGGGTCAAACCATGTCCCAAAGGTCACCGGGCCTGGTGTCACTTTAAAGATGTAGTCCAGTTACACCTTTGTGGGCTTATAACTTGGCTTCTGAATGTCCTAGAGAGATCAGGTTTGTTTTAGTGTACTCCAATCAACAGCCCCTACAACCACAAAAAGGAATGGAGTCATTAGCACTTATGGTTTGAAAATGGCACCCAGCGTTATGTTGCACGAAGCACAATTTCACATCATTCTGGGTCCATTTGTGTGAAAACAAGGTTCAATCAGGCTGAAACGTTACAAGAAGGTAGAATCTATTGAGTTGTAAGTGATCTGATCGTTTCATGATGATCGCACATTCCTATAGGGGGTCAAACCATGTCCCAAAGGTAACCGGATCTGGTGTCAATTTAAAGAAGTAGTCCAGTTACACATTTGTGGGATTATAACTTGGCTTCTGAATTTCTTACAGAGATCAGGTTTGTTTTAGTGTACTCCAATCAACAGCCCCTACAACCACAAAAAGGAATGGAGTCATTAGAACTTATGGTTTGTAAATGGCACCCAGAATTATGTTGCACGAAGCACAATTTCACATCATTCTGGGTCCATTTGTGTGAAAACAAGGTCCAATCATGCTGAAACGTTACAAGAAGGTAGAATCTATTGAGTTGTAAGTGATCTGAACGTTTCATGATGATCGCACATTCCTATAGGGGGTCAAACCATGTCCCAAAGGTCACCGGGCCTGGTGTCACTTTAAAGAAGTAGTCCAGTTACACCTTTGTGGGCTTATATCTTGGCTTCTGAATGTCCTAGAGAGGTCAGGTTTGTTTAAGAGTACTCCAATTAACAGCCCCCATTACCACTAAAAGGAATGGAGTTATTATCACTTATGGTTTGTAAATGTCACCCAGAATTATGTTGCACGATGCATAATTTCACATCATTCTGGGTTCATTTGTGTGAAAACAAGGTCCAATCAGGCTGAAACATTACAGAAAGGTAGAATCTATTGAGTTGTAAGTGATCTGAACGTTTCATGATGATCGCACATTCCTATAGGGGGTCAAACCATGTCTCAAAGGTCACGGGGACTGGTGTCACTTTAAAGAAGTAGTCCAGTTACACCTTTGTGGGCTTATAACTTGGCTTCTGAATGTCCTACAGAGATCAGGTTTGTTTTAGTGTACTCCAATCAACAATCCCTACAACCACAAAAGGGAATGGAGTCATTAGCACTTATGGTTTGTAAATGGCACCCAGAATTATGTTGCACGAAGCACAATTTCACATCATTCTGGGTCCATTTGTGTGAAAACAAGGTCCAATCAGGCTGAAACGTTACAAGAAGGTAGAATCTATTGAGTTGTAAGTGATCTGAATGTTTCATGATGATAGCACTTTCCTAAGGGGCTCAAACAATGTCCCAAAGGTCACCGGATCTGGTGTCAATTTAAAGAAGTAGTCCAGTTACACATTTGTGGCCTTATAACTTGGCTTCTGAATGTCCTAGAGAGATCAGGTTTGTTTTAGAGTACTCCAATCAACAGCCCCCACAACCACAAAAAGGAATGGAGTCATAAGCACTTATGGTTTGTAAATGGCACCCAGAATTATGTTGCACGAAGCACAATTTCACATCATTCTGGGTTCATTTGTGTGAAAACAAGGTCCAATCAGGCTGAAACGTTACAGGAAGGTAGAATCTATTGAGTTGTAAGTGATCTGAACGTTTCATGATGATAGCACCTTCCTAAGGGGGTCAAACCATGTCCCAAAGGTCACCGGATCTGGTGTCAATTTAAAGTAGTCCAGTTACACATTTGTGGGCTTATAACTTGGCTTCTGAATGGCCTAGAGAGAGCAGGTTTGTTTTAGTATACTCCAATCATCAGCCCCTACAACCACAAAAAGGAATGGAGTCATTAGCACTTATGGTTTTTAAATGGCACCCAGAATTATGTTGCACGAATCACAATTTCACATCATTCTGGGTTCATTTGTGTGAAAACAAGGTACAATCAGGCTGAAACGTTACAGGAAGGTAGAATCTATTGAGTTGTAAGTGATCTGAACGTTTCATGATGATGGCACTTTCCTAAGGGGGTCAAACCATGTCCCAAAGGTCACCGGGCCTGGTGTCACTTTAAAGATGTGGTCCAGTTACACCTTTGTGGGCTTATAACTTGGCTTCTGAATGTCCTAGAGAGATCAGGTTTGTTTTAGTGTACTCCAATCAACAGCCGCTACAACCACAAAAAGGAATGGAGTCATTAGCACTTATGGTTTGTAAATGGCACCCAGAGTTATGTTGCACGAAGCACAATTTCACATCATTCTGGGTCCATTTGTGTGAAAACAAGGTTCAATCAGGCTGAAACGTTACAAGAAGGTAGAATCTATTGAGTTGTAAGTGATCTGATCGTTTCATGATGATCGCACATTCCTATAGGGGGTCAAACCATGTCCCAAAGGTAACCGGATCTGGTGTCAATTTAAAGAAGTAGTCCAGTTACACATTTGTGGGATTATAACTTGGCTTCTGAATTTCTTACAGAGATCAGGTTTGTTTTAGTGTACTCCAATCAACAGCCCCTACAACCACAAAAAGGAATGGAGTCATTAGAACTTATGGTTTGTAAATGGCACCCAGAATTATGTTGCACGAAGCACAATTTCACATCATTCTGGGTCCATTTGTGTGAAAACAAGGTCCAATCATGCTGAAACGTTACAAGAAGGTAGAATCTATTGAGTTGTAAGTGATCTGAACGTTTCATGATGATCGCACATTCCTATAGGGGGTCAAACCATGTCCCAAAGGTCACCGGGCCTGGTGTCACATTAAAGAAGTAGTCCAGTTACACCTTTGTGGGCTTATAACTTGGCTTCTGAATGTCCTAGAGAGGTCAGGTTTGCTTAAGAGTACTCCAATTAACAGCCCCCATTACCACTAAAAGGAATGGAGTTATTATCACTTATGGTTTGTAAATGTCACCCAGAATTATGTTGCACGATGCATAATTTCACATCATTCTGGGTTCATTTGTGTGAAAACAAGGTCCAATCAGGCTGAAACGTTACAGAAAGGTAGAATCTATTGAGTTGTAAGTGATCTGAACGTTTCATGATGATCGCACATTCCTATAGGGGGTCAAACCATGTCTCAAAGGTCACGGGGACTGGTGTCACTTTAAAGAAGTAGTCCAGTTACACCTTTGTGGGCTTATAACTTGGCTTCTGAATGTCCTACAGAGATCAGGTTTGTTTTAGTGTACTCCAATCAACAATCCCTACAACCACAAAAGGGAATGGAGTCATTAGCACTTATGGTTTGTAAATGGCACCCAGAATTATGTTGCACGAAGCACAATTTCACATCATTCTGGGTCCATTTGTGTGAAAACAAGGTCCAATCAGGCTGAAACGTTACAAGAAGGTAGAATCTATTGAGTTGTAAGTGATCTGAACGTTTCAAGATGATCGCACTTTCCTAAGGGGGTCAAACCATGTCCCAAAGGTCACCGGATCTGGTGTCAATTTAAAGAAGTAGTCCATTTACACATTTGTGGGCTTATAACTTGGCTTCTGAATGTCCTAGAGAGATCAGGTTTGTTTTAGTGTACTCCAATCAACAATCCCTACAACCACAAAAGGGAATGGAGTCATTAGCACTTATGGTTTGTAAATGGCACCCAGAATTATGTTGCACGAAGCACAATTTCACATCATTCTGGGTCCATTTGTGTGAAAACAAGGTCCAATCAGGCTGAAACGTTACAAGAAGGTAGAATCTATTGAGTTGTAAGTGATCTGAACATTTCAAGATGATCGCACTTTCCTAAGGGGGTCAAACAATGTCCCAAAGGTCACCGGATCTGGTGTCAATTTAAAGAAGTAGTCGTTACACATTTGTGGGCTTATAACTTGGCTTCTGAATGTCCTAGAGAGATCAGGTTTGTTTTAGTATACTCCAATCAACAGCCCCCACAACCACAAAAAGGAATGGAGTCATTAGCACTTATGGTTTTTAAATGGCACCCAGAATTATGTTGCACGAAGCACAATTTCACATCATTCTGGGATCATTTGTGTGAAAACAAGGTCCAATCAGGCTGAAACGTTACAGGAAGGTAGAATCTATTGAGTTGTAAGTGATCTGAACGTTTCATGATGATAGCACTTTCCTAAGGGGGTCAAACCATTTCCCAAAGGTCACCGGATCTGGTGTCAATTTAAAGAAGTAGTCCAGTTACACATTTGTGGGCTTATAACTTGGCTTCTGAATGTCCTAGAGAGATCAGGTTTGTTTTAATGTACTCCAACCAACAGCCCCTACAACCACAAAAAGGAATGGAGTCATTAGCACTTATGGTTTGTAAATGGCACCCAGAATTATGTTGCACGAAGCACAATTTCACATCATTCTGGGTTCATTTGTGTGAAAACAAGGTCCAATCAGGCTGAAGCGTTACAGGAAGGTAGAATCTATGGAGTTGTAAGTGATCTGAATGTTTCATGATGATAGCACTTTCCTAAGGGGGTCAAACAATGTCCCAAAGGTCACCGGATCTGGTGTCAATTTAAAGAAGTAGTCCATTTACACATTTGTGGGCTTATAACTTGGCTTCTGAATGTCCTAGAGAGATCAGGTTTGTTTTAATGTACTCCAACCAACAGCCCCTACAACCACAAAAAGGAATGGAGTCATTAGCACTTATGGTTTGTAAATGGCACCCAGAATTATGTTGCACGAAGCACAATTTCACATCATTCTGGGTTCATTTGTGTGAAAACAAGGTCCAATCAGGCTGAACCGTTACAGGAAGGTAGAATCTATTGAGTTGTAAGTGATCTGAACGTTTCATGATGATAGCACCTTCCTAAGGGGGTCAAACCATGTCCCAAAGGTCACCGGATCTGGTGTCAATTTAAAGTAGTCCAGTTACACATTTGTGGGCTTATAACTTGGCTTCTGAATGGCCTAGAGAGAGCAGGTTTGTTTTAGTATACTCCAATCATCAGCCCCTACAACCACAAAAAGGAATGGAGTCATTAGCACTTATGGTTTTTAAATGGCACCCAGAATTATGTTGCACGAATCACAATTTCACATCATTCTGGGTTCATTTGTGTGAAAACAAGGTACAATCAGGCTGAAACGTTACAGGAAGGTAGAATCTATTGAGTTGTAAGTGATCTGAACGTTTCATGATGATAGCACTTTCCTAAGGGGGTCAAACCATGTCCCAAAGGTCACCGGGCCTGGTGTAACTTTAAAGATGTAGTCCAGTTACACCTTTGTGGGCTTATAACTTGGCTTCTGAATGTCCTAGAGAGATCAGGTTTGTTTTAGTGTACTCCAATCAACAGCCCCTACAACCACAAAAAGGAATGGAGTCATTAGCACTTATGGCTTGTAAATGGCACCCAGAGTTATGTTGCACGAAGCACAATTTCACATCATTCTGGGTCCATTTGTGTGAAAACAAGGTTCAATCAGGCTGAAACGTTACAAGAAGGTAGAATCTATTGAGTTGTAAGTGATCTGATCGTTTCATGATGATCGCACATTCCTATAGGGGGTCAAACCATGTCCCAAAGGTCACCGGATCTGGTGTCAATTTAAAGAAGTAGTCCAGTTACACATTTGTGGGATTATAACTTGGCTTCTGAATTTCTTACAGAGATCAGGTTTGTTTTAGTGTACTCCAATCAACAGCCCCTACAACCACAAAAACGAATGGAGTCATTAGAACTTATGGTTTGTAAATGGCACCCAGAATTATGTTGCACGAAGCACAATTTCACATCATTCTGGGTCCATTTGTGTGAAAACAAGGTCCAATCATGCTGAAACGTTAGAAGAAGGTAGAATCTATTGAGTTGTAAGTGATCTGAACGTTTCATGATGATCGCACATTCCTATAGGGGGTCAAACCATGTCCCAAAGGTCACCGGGCCTGGTGTCACTTTAAAGAAGTAGTCCAGTTACACCTTTGTGGGCTTATACCTTGGCTTCTGAATGTCCTAGAGAGGTCAGGTTTGTTTAAGAGTACTCCAATTAACAGCCCCCATTACCACTAAAAGGAATGGAGTTATTATCACTTATGGTTTGTAAATGTCACCCAGAATTATGTTGCACGATGCATAATTTCACATCATTCTGGGTTCATTTGTGTGAAAACAAGGTCCAATCAGGCAGAAACGTTACAGAAAGGTAGAATCTATTGAGTTGTAAGTGATCTGAACGTTTCATGATGATCGCACATTCCTATAGGGGGTCAAACCATGTCTCAAAGGTCACGGGGACTGGTGTCACTTTAAAGAAGTAGTCCAGTTACACCTTTGTGGGCTTATAACTTGGCTTCTGAATGTCCTACAGAGATCAGGTTTGTTTTAGTGTACTCCAATCAACAATCCCTACAACCACAAAAGGGAATGGAGTCATTAGCACTTATGGTTTGTAAATGGCACCCAGAATTATGTTGCACGAAGCACAATTTCACATCATTCTGGGTCCATTTGTGTGAAAACAAGGTCCAATCAGGCTGAAACGTTACAAGAAGGTAGAATCTATTGAGTTGTAAGTGATCTGAACGTTTCAAGATGATCGCACTTTCCTAAGGGGGTCAAACCATGTCCCAAAGGTCACCGGATCTGGTGTCAATTTAAAGAAGTAGTCCAGTTACACATTTGTGGGCTTATATTTTGGCTTCTGAATGTCCTAGAGAGATCAGGTTTGTTTTAGTGTACTCCAATCAACAGCCCCTACAACCTCAAAAAGGAATGGAGTCATTAGCACTTATGGTTTTTAAATGGCACCCAGAAATATGCTGCACTAAGCACAATTTCACATCATTCTGGGTTCATTTGTGTGTAAACAAGGTCCAATCAGGCTGAAACGTTACAGGAATGTAGAATCTATTGAGTTGTAAGTGATCTGAACGTTTCATGAAGATAGCACTTTCCTAAGGGGGTCAACCCATGTCCCAAAGGTCACCGGATCTGGTGTCAATTTAAAGAAGTAGTCCATTTACACATTTGTGGGCTTATAACTTGGCTTCTGAATGTCCTAGAGAGATCAGGTTTGTTTTAGTGTACTCCAATCAACAGCCCCTACAATCACAAAAAGGAATGGAGTCATTAGCTCTTATGGTTTGTAAATGGCACCCAGAATTATGTTGCACGAAGCACAGTTTCAAATCATTCTGGGTCTATTTGTGTGAAAACAAGGTCCAATCAGGCTGAAGCGTTACAGGAAGGTAGAATCTATTGAGTTGTAAGTGATCTGAACGTTTCAGAATGATAGCACTTTCCTAAGGGGGTCAAACCATGTCCCAAAGGTCACCGGATCTGGTGTCAATTTAAAGTAGTCCAGTTACACATTTGTGGGCTTATAACTTGGCTTCTGAATGTCCTAGAGAGATCAGGTTTGTTTTAGTGTACTCCAATCAACAATCCCTACATCCACAAAAGGGAATGGAGTCATTAGCACTTATGGTTTGTAAATGGCACCCAGAATTATGTTGCACGAAGCACAATTTCACATCATTCTGGGTCCATTTGTGTGAAAACAAGGTCCAATCAGGCTGAAACGTTACAAGAAGGTAGAATCTATTGAGTTGTAAGTGATCTGAACATTTCAAGATGATCGCACTTTCCTAAGGGGGTCAAACAATGTCCCAAAGGTCACCGGATCTGGTGTCAATTTAAAGAAGTAGTCGTTACACATTTGTGGGCTTATAACTTGGCTTCTGAATGTCCTAGAGAGATCAGGTTTGTTTTAGTATACTCCAATCAACAGCCCCCACAACCACAAAAAGGAATGGAGTCATTAGCACTTATGGTTTTTAAATGGCACCCAGAATTATGTTGCACGAAGCACAATTTCACATCATTCTGGGATCATTTGTGTGAAAACAAGGTCCAATCAGGCTGAAACGTTACAGGAAGGTAGAATCTATTGAGTTGTAAGTGATCTGAACGTTTCATGATGATAGCACTTTCCTAAGGGGGTCAAACCATTTCCCAAAGGTCACCGGATCTGGTGTCAATTTAAAGAAGTAGTCCAGTTACACATTTGTGGGCTTATAACTTGGCTTCTGAATGTCCTAGAGAGATCAGGTTTGTTTTAATGTACTCCAACCAACAGCCCCTACAACCACAAAAAGGAATGGAGTCATTAGCACTTATGGTTTGTAAATGGCACACAGAATTATGTTGCACGAAGCACAATATCACATCATTCTGGGATCATTTGTGTGAAAACAAGGTACAATCAGGCTGAAACGTTACAGGAAGGTAGAATCTATTGAGTTGTAAGTGATCTGAACGTTTCATGATGATAGCACTTTCCTAAGGGGGTCAAACCATTTCCCAAAGGTCACCGGATCTGGTGTCAATTTAAAGAAGTAGTCCATTTACACATTTGTGGGCTTATAACTTGGCTTCTGAATGTCCTAGAGAGATCAGGTTTGTTTTAATGTACTCCAACCAACAGCCCCTACAACCACAAAAAGGAATGGAGTCATTAGCACTTATGGTTTGTAAATGGCACCCAGAATTATGTTGCACGAAGCACAATTTCACATCATTCTGGGTTCATTTGTGTGAAAACAAGGTCCAATCAGGCTGAACCGTTACAGGAAGGTAGAATCTATTGAGTTGTAAGTGATCTGAACGTTTCATGATGATAGCACCTTCCTAAGGGGGTCAAACCATGTCCCAAAGGTCACCGGATCTGGTGTCAATTTAAAGTAGTCCAGTTGCACATTTGTGGGCTTATAACTTGGCTTCTGAATGGCCTAGAGAGAGCAGGTTTGTTTTAGTATACTCCAATCATCAGCCCCTACAACCACAAAAAGGAATGGAGTCATTAGCACTTATGGTTTTTAAATGGCACCCAGAATTATGTTGCACGAATCACAATTTCACATCATTCTGGGTTCATTTGTGTGAAAACAAGGTACAATCAGGCTGAAACGTTACAGGAAGGTAGAATCTATTGAGTTGTAAGTGATCTGAACGTTTCATGATGATAGCACTTTCCTAAGGGGGTCAAACCATGTCCCAAAGGTCACCGGGCCTGGTGTCACTTTAAAGATGTAGTCCAGTTACACCTTTGTGGGCTTATAACTTGGCTTCTGAATGTCCTAGAGAGATCAGGTTTGTTTTAGTGTACTCCAATCAACAGCCCCTACAACCACAAAAAGGAATGGAGTCATTAGCACTTATGGTTTGTAAATGGCACCAAGAGTTATGTTGCACGAAGCACAATTTCACATCATTCTGGGTCCATTTGTGTGAAAACAAGGTTCAATCAGGCTGAAACGTTACAAGAAGGTAGAATCTATTGAGTTGTAAGTGATCTGATCGTTTCATGATGATCGCACATTCCTATAGGGGGTCAAACCATGTCCCAAAGGTAACCGGATCTGGTGTCAATTTAAAGAAGTAGTCCAGTTACACATTTGTGGGATTATAACTTGGCTTCTGAATTTCTTACAGAGATCAGGTTTGTTTTAGTGTACTCCAATCAACAGCCCCTACAACCACAAAAAGGAATGGAGTCATTAGAACTTATGGTTTGTAAATGGCACCCAGAATTATGTTGCACGAAGCACAATTTCACATCATTCTGGGTCCATTTGTGTGAAAACAAGGTCCAATCATGCTGAAACGTTACAAGAAGGTAGAATCTATTGAGTTGTAAGTGATCTGAACGTTTCATGATGATCGCACATTCCTATAGGGGGTCAAACCATGTCCCAAAGGTCACCGGGCCTGGTGTCACTTTAAAGAAGTAGTCCAGTTACACCTTTGTGGGCTTATAACTTGGCTTCTGAATGTCCTAGAGAGGTCAGGTTTGTTTAAGAGTACTCCAATTAACAGCCCCCATTACCACTAGAAGGAATGGAGTTATTATCACTTATGGTTTGTAAATGTCACCCAGAATTATGTTGCACGATGCATAATTTCACATCATTCTGGGTTCATTTGTGTGAAAACAAGGTCCAATCAGGCTGAAACGTTACAAGAAGGTAGAATCTATTGAGTTGTAAGTGATCTGAACGTTTCAAGATGATCGCACTTTCCTAAGGGGGTCAAACCATGTCCCAAAGGTCACCGGATCTGGTGTCAATTTAAAGAAGTAGTCCAGTTACACATTTGTGGGCTTATAACTTGGCTTCTGAATGTCCTAGAGAGATCAGGTTTGTTTTAGTGTACTCCAATCAACAGCCCCTACAACCTCAAAAAGGAATGGAGTCATTAGCACTTATGGTTTTTAAATGGCACCCAGAATTATGTTGCACGAAGCACAATTTCACATCATTCTGGGTCCATTTGTGTGAAAACAAGGTCCAATCAGGCTGAAACGTTACAAGAAGGTAGAATCTATTGAGTTGTAAGTGATCTGAACGTTTCAAGATGATCGCACTTTCCTAAGGGGGTCAAACCATGTCCCAAAGGTCACCGGATCTGGTGTCAATTTAAAGAAGTAGTCCAGTTACACATTTGTGGGCTTATAACTTGGCTTCTGAATGTCCTAGAGAGATCAGGTTTGTTTTAGTGTACTCCAATCAACAGCCCCTACAACCTCAAAAAGGAATGGAGTCATTAGCACTTATGGTTTTTAAATGGCACCCAGAAATATGCTGCACTAAGCACAATTTCACATCATTCTGGGTTCATTTGTGTGTAAACAAGGTCCAATCAGGCTGAAACGTTACAGGAATGTAGAATCTATTGAGTTGTAAGTGATCTGAACGTTTCATGAAGATAGCACTTTCCTAAGGGGGTCAACCCATGTCCCAAAGGTCACCGGATCTGGTGTCAATTTAAAGAAGTAGTCCATTTACACATTTGTGGGCTTATAACTTTGCTTCTGAATGTCCTAGAGAGATCAGGTTTGTTTTAGTGTACTCCAATCAACAGCCCCTACAATCACAAAAAGGAATGGAGTCATTAGCTCTTATGGTTTGTAAATGGCACCCAGAATTATGTTGCACGAAGCACAGTTTCAAATCATTCTGGGTCCATTTGTGTGAAAACAAGGTCCAATCAGGCTGAAGCGTTACAGGAAGGTAGAATCTATTGAGTTGTAAGTGATCTGAACGTTTCAGGATGATAGCACTTTCCTAAGGGGGTCAAACCATGTCCCAAAGGTCACCGGATCTGGTGTCAATTTAAAGTAGTCCAGTTACACATTTGTGGGCTTATAACTTGGCTTCTGAATGTCCTAGAGAGATCAGGTTTGTTTTAGTGTACTCCAATCAACAATCCCTACAACCACAAAAGGGAATGGAGTCATTAGCACTTATGGTTTGTAAATGGCACCCAGAATTATGTTGCACGAAGCACAATTTCACATCATTCTGGGATCATTTGTGTGAAAACAAGGTCCAATCAGGCTGAAACGTTACAGGAAGGTAGAATCTATTGAGTTGTAAGTGATCTGAACGTTTCATGATGATAGCACTTTCCTAAGGGGGTCAAACCATTTCCCAAAGGTCACCGGATCTGGTGTCAATTTAAAGAAGTAGTCCAGTTACACATTTGTGGGCTTATAACTTGGCTTCTGAATGTCCTAGAGAGATCAGGTTTGTTTTAATGTACTCCAACCAACAGCCCCTACAACCACAAAAAGTAATGGAGTCATTAGCACTTATGGTTTGTAAATGGCACCCAGAATTATGTTGCACGAAGCACAATTTCACATCATTCTGGGTTCATTTGTGTGAAAACAAGGTCCAATCAGGCTGAAACGTTACAGGAAGGTAGAATCTATTGAGTTGTAAGTGATCTGAACGTTTCATGATGATAGCACCTTCCTATGGGGGTCAAACCATGTCCCAAAGGTCACCGGATCTGGTGTCAATTTAAAGTAGTCCAGTTACACATTTGTGGGCTTATAACTTGGCTTCTGAATGGCCTAGAGAGAGCAGGTTTGTTTTAGTATACTCCAATCAACAGCCCCTACAACCACAAAAAGGAATGGAGTCATTAGCACTTATGGTTTTTAAATGGCACCCAGAATTATGTTGCACGAAGCACAATTTCACATCATTCTGGGTTCATTTGTGTGAAAACAAGGTCCAATCAGGCTGAAACGTTACAGAAAGGTAGAATCTATTGAGTTGTAAGTGATCTGAACGTTTCATGATGATAGCACTTTCCTAAGGGGGTCAAACCATGTCCCAAAGGTCACCGGATCTGGTGTCAATTTAAAGAAGTAGTCAGTTACACATTTGTGGGATTATAACTTGGCTTCTGAATTTCTTACAGAGATCAGCTTTGTTTTAGTGTACTCCAATCAACAGCCCCTACAACCACAAAAAGGAATGGAGTCATTAGCACTTATGGTTTGTAAATGGCACCCAGAATTATGTTGCACGAAATACAATTTCACATCATTCTGGGTCCATTTGTGTGAAAACAAGGACCAATCAGGCTGAAACGTTACAAGAAGGTAGAATGTATTGAGTTGTAAGTGATCTGAACGTTTCATGATGATCGCACATTCCTATAGGGGGTCAAACCATGTCCCAAAGGTCACCGGGCCTGATGTCACTTTAAAGTAGTCCAGTTACACCTTTGTGGGCTTATAACTTGGCTTCTGAATGTCCTAGAGAGGTCAGGTTTGTTTTAGAGTACTCCAATTAACAGCCCCCATTACCACTAAAAGGAATGGAGTCATTATCACTTATGGTTTGTAAATGGCACCCAGAATTATGTTGCACGAAGCACAATTTCACATAATTCTGGGTTCATTTGTGTGAAAACAAGGTCCAATCAGGCTGAAACGTTACAGAAAGGTAGAATCTATTGAGTTGTAAGTGATCTGAACGTTTCATGATGATAGCACTTTCCTAAGGGGGTCAAACCATGTCCCAAAGGTCACCGGATCTGGTGTCAATTTAAAGAAGTAGTCCAGTTACACATTTGTGGGATTATAACTTGGCTTCTGAATTTCTTACAGAGATCAGCTTTGTTTTAGTGTACTCCAATCAACAGCCCCTACAACCACAAAAAGGAATGGAGTCATTAGCACTTATGGTTTGTAAATGGCACCCAGAATTATGTTGCACGAAATACAATTTCACATCATTCTGGGTCCATTTGTGTGAAAACAAGGACCAATCAGGCTGAAACGTTACAAGAAGGTAGAATGTATTGAGTTGTAAGTGATCTGAACGTTTCATGATGATCGCACATTCCTATAGGGGGTCAAACCATGTCCCAAAGGTCACCGGGCCTGATGTCACTTTAAAGTAGTCCAGTTACACCTTTGTGGGCTTATAACTTGGCTTCTGAATGTCCAAGAGAGATCAGGTTTATTTCAATGTACTCCAATCAACAGCCCCTACAACCATAAAAAGGAATGGAGTCATTAGCACTTATGGTTTGTAAATGGCACCCAGAATTATGTTGCACGAAGCACAATTTCACATAATTCTGGGTTCATTTGTGTGAAAACAAGGTCCAATCAGGCTGAAACGTTACAGAAAGGTAGAATCTATTGAGTTGTAAGTGATCTGAACGTTTCATGATGATCGCACATTCCTATAGGGGGTCAAACCATGTCTCAAAGGTCACGGGGACTGGTGTCACTTTAAAGAAGTAGTCCAGTTACACCTGTGTGGGCTTATAACTTGGCTTCTGAATGTCCAAGAGAGATCAGGTTTATTTCAATGTACTCCAATCAACAGCCCCTACAACCATAAAAAGGAATGGAGTCATTAGCACTTATGGTTTGTAAATGGCACCCAGAATTAAGTTGCACAAAGCACAATTTCACATCATTCTGGGTCCATTTGTGTGAAAACAAGGTCCAATCAGGCTGAAACGTTACAAGAAGGTAGAATCTATTGAGTTGTAAGGGATCTGAACGTTTCAAGATGATCGCACATTCCTATAGGGGGTAAAACCATGTCCCAAAGGTCACCGGGCCTGGTGTCACTTTAAAGAAGTAGTCCAGTTACACCTTTGTGGGCTTATAACTTGGCTTCTGAATGTCCTAGAGAGGTCAGGTTTGTTTTAGTGTACTCCAATAAACAGCCCCTACAACCACAAAAAGGAATGGAGTCATTAGCACTTATGGTTTGTAAATGGCACCCAGAATTATGTTGCACGAAGCACAATTTCACATTATTCTGGGTCCATTTGTGTGAAAAGAAGGTCCAATAAGGCCTAAACGTTACAAGAAGGTAGAATCTATTGAGTTGTAAGTGATCT